>NW_026461475.1:0-68122 GCF_021730395.1 Mercenaria mercenaria | reverse complement strand
TCTTTGTCATCCATTTACCTATTTATACTTTAGCAGACGTGAGCTTTGATTGGTGCTATTTATAGAACTTGTTTCTGATTGGTCCAGATTTATACATAGTATTTTACAACGAGTACTTGTTCTAACAAATATCTGGTTCCCTTGAACTATTTATATGGCATAATGTGTGATGCTGGGATCCATCTATTGACATAATGAATCCAAATCAGCCACAAATGACCCAAATCCTATAATTATTAACAGCAGTTCAACAATAATTATAGCAATGATAGCATGAAAAGGGATTCAAGCACTATCTGTGCTTAAATGTTTGAAACGTAAAACGTAACAACCGGTGACCATCATCAAGCATTTTTCACGTCCTATTTGATATCAGAACTAAAGCAAGAAGTCTTTATATTGAATATATTTCCATTCCGATCGGAGATGAATGAAGGTTTCTGTAATCGTTTATTACAAGCTGAATTCCAAAAAAACTTTCAAAGGTATAATAAAAAATAATGAACTAGATATGAAGTATAGAATGACATACTTTTCTATAGAGAATAGATAGACAATATACTATAATTCGTCATTTAAAAAGGGAAGCAAAGTATTTGTACCCTTCGTTTCCTATCTATATAACATTTTCTAAAACGAATTCTCTCTTTTTGGTCGAATAGTCTGATAAGTTAAAAGTAATATACTGTACTGAGCTCCATGCAAACATAAAACAAGTATCATACAAATTTCACAATCTATAAGTTATATACACCCATATTAATGAGATACCATAATCAAATGTGACACAAATAAATTTGTGTATTTGGCCATGATTTTGAGTAGGAGTATGAAAATGTCATTCAAAAATAAGATTCAGACGTAAACTTCTTCACAGGCAGAAGACGCCAGTATATCTATTTTTATCAATCGAAGATAGCAGAAATCAACATTTCATCTGCATCGACCAACCAGTTAATGAAGATGTATCAAAGTCGCCGAACTAAGATTGATCAAAGTCACCGAAATATGAACTGTTTAAAGACTCATATTTTTCATACTATGTAAAGCAACCCAATCTTTAAAGCTGCTTTACGGTGCCACTAAATAAGAAGATGAAGTTTTAATTGAAATTAAAGATGGAAATAATTCGTTTAGACTAACGAGGTTGATGTTTATAATGTCAATGTTTTATGTAATATTTCCTGAAAGAATGATATCTCTTACGAACCTTTACTTTAGAAAACTGTTGAGAGAATCGCTGAATATCGACCCTTTGAACAACTGATTTGTGCAAAATTGTGCGCATTGATATAAAATCATATGATCCTGACATAGGCGATAAAAACTGGAGAGGTTATCAATCACATTGTACTTGCGCTTACCACATGGTATGCTTATATACAGGGCTGACATGAACCTAGGAAGCATTCATTTGTAGCTGCTGCAAACAAGAGGACTATTCTAACAGAACATTATCTGCTGAAATGTTGTATTAAGCGAAACAGGAATTTGCTAGACTTTGGTCCCACCAGGCGCTTACGCCGAGTGTGATCCGCCCAGTGAAGTCCATGTGATCGGAATCCCCAACGCTTATATAACTTTTCTTGTGGTATACCAATAAACATGGATAATTAATCAAGAAAATGATACTAAAATCTAATTCAAAACGTTGGAAGTAACATCAAATTGCCATCATTAAAGATATTTGACGTCCTATTTGACGTCAAACTTGGAGAAAAAGTCTATAAATTGAATATTTATCATATCCTATGGGAGCTGAATACAAGATGATTTTGTAATCATGAAATACAAATTGAATTGCAAAAAGATATTGAATGGTAAAATATTAAATATTAAACTACATATGCAGCATTGTAGGACATACGTTTGTATTGAAAATATTAAGATAAGATACCATAACTCGTAATTTGCAATAGGAAGTACGATATTTATACGCATCACATCTTATGTAAATTATACATTTCAAAAATATTTCTTTTCCTTTTTATTGAACGAATAGTCTGACACACTGAAACAAAATTTGTCATCAGGTATCATAAAGATATAGATGGTCGAGATATAATTGATACCCTATATTGAAATCCATGCAAACGTAATAAAAACTCTTACCAATTCCACAGTCCATGCCTTCATATCCAGCAGCACATTGGCATGTGTAACCATTCACTTCATCTTCACATGTAGCGCCATTCTTACAAGGGTCGGACAAACATTCGTCTATATCTGACAATAATGTTTGTTTAACATAAACTATATTATGCAGTTCAGTAAGTGATAAGCAATCGTATTAAGAATATATAATAATCAAAAGTGTCGCCAGTGCATTTGAGCAGGTATGTGAGAGCCATGCCAGTCAAAATAAATTTAGATGTGAGCTTCTTCATAGGAAAGTGTCGCCAGTAAATCTATTGTTTATCAATTTGAGATTGCAGAAATTAACAAATTCTCATTTAATCTGGATTGACCAATTAGTGAAAGTAAATGCTTCAGAGTCGCCGAATAAAGACTTCCTTCCGAAAATAGCATTTAATACCATGTTAAGCAACCCACGCATTATGGCTGTTTTACAGTACCAATGAATACAAAAAGAAATGTTATTATTTTTAATTGAAGATGGAAACACGTTTTGGACAAATGAAAATGAAAATTATAATGTAAATGTTCGTAAGCTAAATTGAATATCATACGTTTATGAGTAGTGTCTCTGATAGAATCAATATATATTTTGCATTATTGATATATCCCGAATATAAATGCAGTTGTACTCAGCGACATTATCTGCATAGTTACCGGGTCAGAAGAAAATTCATTGATATCTGTAAAATTAAATATTGCTTTAATATTTAAATGATCAGGCTTCGGCTACGCGATTTATCGATAATAATTTTGAAGCGTCAGTTAACTAGGAACATATAAAAAGAATTAAAATACGGCATATTTGCTGCCAGAATTCTGCTTATTAAATGATATCTCATACAAACCTTTTCTTAAGAAACTATTGAGAAAATCGCTAGATATTGACTAAAACTGACATGTGAGGCTGAAAATCGTTTGAAACAGTGAATAAATGGTAAAGTGGAATAAAAACATCCTAACGTCATATTTGACAGCAAAACCAAAGCAAGAACTCTCTCAATTGAAAACTTTTCCTATCCGATGGGAGTAGAAAACATTTGTGTTTGCAATCTGGAGATATAAGCCGAATTTAAAACAGAACGTTTGTAAGTATAATATAAAATATTGAACTATACATAAAGTATAGTAGGATATACGCATTCATAGAAAGTAGTACGATAGAATACTATAACTAGTTATAACTATAACTATACTTTAAGACAGGGAGTTTGCTATTAATACGCGTCTCATCTTATCTATATAACACGTTTTAAAACGACAGATTACTTTCTCTTGGAACGAATAGTTTGACATACTTAAACGACTTTTTTTGCCATCTGGTAGCATTAATGCTGGGAAGGATGAGAAAAAGAATTACGTTGTATTAGTTCCATCATTTACCAGTGGTTTTTAACGTAATAAACGGTAATTGTACTTCTTAAAAATAAAAAAGAAAAACATCATATTAGAAGTTTTGTCCTAAAAAAGTATTGTTTTATACTTTTGGTACCCGCATATTCAGTATATTCACATATGTACTTGTAGGGGGCAACGAAGGGATTTTCAGATATACCACCAGTTAACTCTTAACTAAACGCGACCAATTAGAATTTTTGTTGATTGGAACGATGCTTACATAATTAAGTATTGTATTGTTCTTAGATTTTATAAATAGTGAGCGTTTAAGTATGAAAGCTTGTGTCTACAAATTACATGTATCTAAAGCAATGGTGAATTTTACTGTGTCTATTGTGTTTAAAGAAATTCATTGGAAATTCGTCTGTACCAGTTTCACACACGGTGCCCTCATATCCTGCGGAACAGATGCATTTGTAGCCAGCGACATCATCTTCACATGTACCACCATTCTTACATGGGTTAGAAGAGCATTCATTGATATCTGTTAATTAAGAATATGTATTTAATGACTTGTTACTGGCAATATTCAGGCCTTAAATTTGCACACAAATATGCTATATACCAACAGAAGTAGATCTGATATGACCTTTTACTGAATAAGAATTCTGTATAAATCGTGACGAATATGTTCAATATCTGTTCAATATCTTTTGATGCCAACACTACAACTGAAACCGCCATATGCAGCTTCACGTCAAAAACATTTGGCTGCAGTTACATAATCGTCGCATGACCTTGCATTCAGACGATCATGAATAAAGTTCATATAATGACATCAAAATGTAGACTTCAGCAAATGAATTATGTTCGAATGCGTTCAAGTAGCCTATGTGCTAATTTTCTATGATTATACAAACAGCAAAGTACGATTTTACTACCAGATCTTCCTGAATGAAAACAATACTGTTTCTTGATATTCTTCAGGCTAATTCTTGCGCACATCTAATGTAAATTTTCTTTCACTTATGTATATCAATAAGTTATATATCGATGGTTTCATTGTTTAATTTTTCTTTAAAAGTCCATACCAATTTCGCACTTGGAACCCTCATATCCAGCGGCACAAACACAATTGAAATCGGCGACAAGGTCTTTACAAGAACCACCATTTTGACACGGATCCGAGGAGCACTCATTTATATCTGTAAAAAGAAATATTTCAACATATTTGTTTTTAAACGATATGAACTTAATTTTGCGTAGAAAATAGTATTTGTAATCACAAAGCATAAAAATAATGAACAAATTGGTAAACAAATTAATTTGTTTGGCAATTCATTCTATTTACATTATACCAGTTGACCAAAATGATATACAATAACAGGGGTTATCTTTAAACATTGTATCAATAATTCAACAACTAGCTGTAGGTGTTTATTCATCCGTAACTTCTGCTTTACCGGTAAACTGACTTACTCAGATGACATCTGAACATTTAATGCAAATATATAACTTCAAACAATTTTCAAATGATCAAAACAATCATTAACAATTTATTGTCAACGAGAAGCTGGACATAATGTATAATATGTTCAGTTTTGACAGGCAAGGTAAACTTATAGAAGCTGTTAAAGTTATTTTAGTTTGTCTAGATCAAGTACAAAAATAGTGTTTAACAATAAATAGAGATTTAAAGTTATAATGAATCAAACATTTGTCATAGCAACTTTTGACTTGTTTATCACGAACATCGATCAATATCTATTAAATACAAAGGACAGTGATTGGTGAAGCCCTTTTTTATAACTTCTCAACATCAGACTCTGTCTGTTATTACTTTACTTGGTTGAGTTCTACGCTGCCATGAATCATTTTATAGATTTGATGTAATTTTTTAAGCTTGATTATTTGTCAAAATGCATAGAATCTGTTCGACAAAATCTTAAAATCTTAGATTTATAGGAGTGTGATAGCAAATTAGAACTTTAAATAAATATTAATCATGTGTACTTCCCCTATATGGCAAGTGCTCGATTATTTAGTTCTTGTTCGAAACGAGACTGCTATTACTGTTCACATGTTTTTAAGTTTTATTATAATTCATTGGCAATAGAAAATTAAGTTTATGACATGAAGTGTTATTATATTTTCTGTCCCTTCAAGATCATGAAGTCAACTCATTTAAAGATTTTCGCTTAAGAGCCGTAAGTGTGATGCACGTTTAATATAGCCTATCATGAAGAGACTCATTCAAACCGAGTCTACTATTTTATTTACTTTGTTCCATGTAATGCTTCTAAATGATCATTTTATATAATATTGTTCATTATTAATAGTTTGTTGTACCTATTTCACAAGTGGTCCCTTCATATCCATCAACACAGGTACAACTGTAGTCCGCCACAAGGTTTGTACATGATCCGCCGTTTTTGCAAGGTTCAGACGAACATTCATTGATATCTGATAGGACGAGAGAAATTATAGTTTAATGATTTCAAACATACATTTATTGTTTCCAAGAAGAGACATCTCTCAAAACAAATTGATAAATACAGATATTGATTTTCATCGGATGATTAAAACGTCAAGTGCTATAGTAACTTAGATATAGGCTTTCGTTTCGGAGATGGTATACGTTCTTTGAACTTGGTGGATCCTATTCATTTACCTTTTTAATATACATGTACACACATTATGTATAAAAATTCTACAGTTAAAAACAATCTTTATATAGAATACATTTCAAAATAGAAGTGAACTATACTGACAAATAAAAGAAACGCCCAATTAAAAGTTGGCGTTATTTTCGTCACATAGTTTAAATTTGTCGAGCAGTGTTATAACTGTACATGTACTCCGACCGATTTTATTCAGCCCATTGTTAAATTGAAGTACCTACTCATGGTTTCCTCGTGCAGCACATGTGTGTCAACCCTGTGCTTTTAATGAGAAACTTGTGTTAGCCGACATAAGACCATGATTTTAAAAGAATTTCTGACAAGTAATCTTTTTTTGATGATGCCGATTAATTTAAAATCTTAGTTTTATAGGTGTGTGATAGCAAATTAGAACTTTCAATAAATATTAATCATGTGTACTTCCCCTATGTGGCAAGTGCTCGATTATTTAGTTCTTGTTCGAAACGAGACTGCTATTACTGTTCACATGTTTTTAAGTTTTATTATAATTCATTGCAATAGAAAATTAAGTTTATGACATGAAGTGTTATTATATTTTCTGTTCCTTCAATATCATGAAGTCAATTCAGTTAAAGATTTTCGCGAACGAGCCGTAAGTGTGATGCACGTTTAATATAGCCTATCATGAAGAGACTCATTCAAACCGAGTATACTATTTTATTTACTTTTTTGCATGTAATGCTTCTAAATGGTCATTTTATATAATATTGTTCATTATTAGTAGTTTGTTGTACCTATTTCACAAGTGGTCCCTTCATATCCATCAACACAAGTACAACTGTAGTCCGCCACAAGGTCTGTACATGATCCGCCGTTTTTGCAAGGTTCAGACGAACATTCATTGATATCTGATAGGACGAGAGAAATCATAATTTAATGATATCAAACATATATTTATTGTTTCCAAGAAGAGACATCTCTCAAAACAAAATATAGATAAATACAGATTTTGATTTTCATCGGATGATTAAAATGTGAAGTGCTATAGAAACTTAGATATAGGCTTTCGTTTCGGAGATGGTATACGTTCTTTGAACTTGGCGGATCCTGTTCATTTACCTGTTTATTATAATATAAGTACACACATTATGTATAAAAATTCTACAGTTAGAAAATCTTTGTACAGAATACATTTCAAAATAGAAGTGAAGTATACTGACAAAATAAAGAAACGCCTCATTGGAGGTTGGCGTTATTTTCGTAACATAGTTTGAATTTGTCGAGCAGTGTTATAACTGTATATGTACTCCGATCGATTTTATTCAGCCCATTGTTAAATCGAAGTACCTACTCATGATTTCCTCGAGCAGCACATGTTTGTCAACCCTGTGCTTTAATGAGAAAATTTTACACTGGTACATGTGTTAGCCGACGTAAGACCATGTTTTAAAAGAATTCCTGACAAATAATCTTTTGTTTTATTTGATAATACCGATGATTAATTACCCGACCGGAACATAACTGAATAACTGTTGAAAAACGGCGTTAAATCCCAAACAAACAAATCAAGTCTTAATTTCGAAGAGAGAGCCCAACTGTTTGCTATGCTCGAATGTGAGCGAACGATAGAACAAGTCGCTAGGCATTTTAAGGTCTCTCGTGTGACATTAATACTGTCGGATGCACGCTTGTCGATATTATTATCATTATTATACACCAAATTTATATAGCACGTTTTCATGTAAAAATACGTTCAAAAATACTTTCAAAAATGCCTTACATATTAAGCATCTATATAATGTAAAAATAAATCATTGTAGTTTAACCATTTGAAATTACATTATCGTAATAACATACATATTAGCGTTTAAAATTAAGGGAAAAAAGATTAAACACCAAATTACAACATCAACAAAATATACAAATAAACACAACGTACAAAATATTAAATCACAATTTAGAATATACTTTATATTCTTTTGTCACGCTAGAGTTCTTGCCAGGCCGGCAACGTATCTGCATTACTTCTCTAGGTAATTAGTGAAATTAGTTCCCATAGAGTTGCATTAAATAATGCTTCTTTAGCGTTTTTTTTAAACTTTGCAAGGTTGAGCAGTCTTTGCTACCACATTGTTTGGAGGGTGGCGGAGGGGGGGGGGGGGGGGGGGGGGGGGGGGGGTGTGGGGGGGGGGGGGGGGGAAGAGGCAGTCCATAACCTCCCAGCTGCTGTATGAAAGCTCCTGTCACCATGTTTTACTATCAGATATTTGGACACCACTAATATTAATGATTTATTTTGGTGTCTCAGATTTCTGGATGACATATATATTTCTAACATGTTCATTATATCAACTGGAGAGTGATCATTTTTATATTATTTATTTTGTTAGTTTTAACGTCGCTTCGGCATAATTCTAGGTCATAAGGCGACTTTCCAGCTTTGATGATGGAGGAAGACCCCAGGTGCCCCTTCGTGACTTATTTCATCACGAGCGGGCACCTGGGTAGAAACACCGACCGTCCGTATGTCAGCTGGATGGATTCCTCACATGAAGAATTCAACGCCCCGAGTGAGGCTCGAACCCACGTCGATGAGGGGCGAGTAATATGAATTCAGCACGACTGATCATTGAGTGCCTTATATGTATGTGTTAGAATTTTGTATTCTACCCTGCACTGCACAAGAAGCCAATGTTGTTGGCAACATTGGAGATTTATGGCCATATCTGCTCTAGTTAGGTTCTTACTGTAATCTATTGGACATTCTTTATTTGTTAGTTGATTTTTGAAATCGCATTTAGAAGAGAGTTACAATAATTCAAACGTGATGAAACAAGAGAGTTAATTAGAGATATGATTGCGTTTAATGTTAGATAAGTCTGATGTGACCAATTTGCCTAACTGTGCATAGGAATTCCTACACACACTATTCACATGTTGCTCAATCTTCATGTTTGATTCCAGGAAAGCACCGAGGTTCCTGGCACTGCCTACCTGTTTGATTTAAGAGCCACCCACTGTCACAGATACATTTGAAACAGTTTGCGCTCAGTTTTTAGATGAAAATATGATTAATTCTGTTTTTGTCAGCATTGAGTTTCAACATGGTGGTAATCATCTAGCTTACTATATTATCCTTTAAACAACTCCATTGCGATGGATGGTCTATTCAAAAGTCATTCTGTCTATCAGTTTGAAGGACTGATATAATTGTGTCCGCATAGAAATGATTGTTCAGTCCGTGCTTTCTGCAGATAGATCCGGCAGTTTGCTGTACACTTTGTAGTTTTTTCTTTGCCCCAGGACGACTCCTTGGGGCACACTGTTCTCCATGAGCACTGGTTGTGATAGCTCATTGTCTATGCACACGGTCTATAGCGGTCACTAAGTCATGATATCATCCATACAAGCGGCTTGCCTGTAAAACCA
The DNA here is from genome assembly GCF_021730395.1 of Mercenaria mercenaria. NCBI lineage: Eukaryota > Metazoa > Mollusca > Bivalvia > Venerida > Veneridae > Mercenaria > Mercenaria mercenaria. The sequence continues at coordinate 58,577 of NW_026461475.1, read as the reverse complement.
AAGTGACGTTCTAGGCACTGAATCTCAGCGTCCCGTGGCCAATAGTGTCAAATACGGCATAGAGATCAAAACATCACAAATATAGTCACATTGTTTCATCCAATGATTGAAGAATGCCATTTTGGATTAAAGTTTTTATTTTCTTATAAGCAGAATTATTAACTTCATGTTCATTGTTTCTGAGATAATTTTCAGTCCGAACAGCTACCATTTTCTGTGATTTTAGACAGGAAATGCAGATTTGACACAGGGTCTATAGTTTTTAGGACATTACCATTCAAGATCGACTTATTTAGAAAAAGGTCTTATTTGCGAATGCTTGAACAACTTGGGCATATACGCTGTTTCTAGAAATGCATCTATTATTTTGTTATATCTGGTGTTAGTTTGTCTAGCCATTCCTTAAAAAACCATGTTGGGATAGGGTCTAGTGCACAATTATATTTGTTTGCTGATTGGTGTTTTAGCATTCACGTTGCACGCGTCACCAGAGACGTATTAAAGACGAGCAAAACTGATACCTTGGCCGACATGCTCATCAAACTGCAAACGCCTGGGATTATACATTTATATTAAACGGCACTTACGCCAACGTCAATCGCAGTATGCCATCTTCCAGGATCTAATAGCAGCGCTCCACAAGGAGTGGGCAAGAATCCCACGGTATCTGCTATGTAACTGGTGCGAGTCCATTGGGCAACGTCTTGCCGTTGTGGTTGCTAAAAGAGGTGGCCACACGTGCTACTGATCGTGTCAGTGGAATTCCACTGACCAGTCTATTGAAATTCAAGACTTGAAGCGATAATGAGACCATGAAATACTGTCTTATTAACCAATATGAGGCGTTTCTTTTTAACGTCAGTATAGATGCATACAATATATATGGCACATTTATTATTTTTCTCTTACCACTCATACAGGAAGTACCCTCATATCCAGCAGCACATTCACATATGTAAGCATTGACCTGGTCCAAACATGTACCTCCATTCTGACACTGAGCAGTTGCGCATTCGTCAATATCTGAGAAATTGACGTATTCTTACAGCAATGTTTAGTTTAACTACAAATCTGTCTACAGAGACATGTCCATTTGAAGCCTATAGATCAGTCAAAATGGGATAATAATTATTAATATTAAAGGTAAAAAAAATACCAATTATACTGGAAAGTTCTGTGTTTTATAAATAGTTACAGTCAAGGCAGGTATAAAACAACTTATATATTGTATAAATGATAAATATGATTTTAACATTACAATTACCTTGTTCACAGACACTCCCGTTATAGCCAGGAATACATTTGCAAACGTAGCCGTTAACAAGATCTTCACAACTTCCGCCGTTCTGGCATGGATTAGATGAGCATTCATAAATATCTATAAACAATGAAAATACTAATGAGCATTATGTCTGTGGTTATATACAAAACATAATAGCCGTGTGTTTATGTAATTTATTGTGCCTTTGCATGTAAGACTGGTCTTAAAACATTAACATATGTAATGTCAAAGACTCTGTAATTTTTTACGTTTTATTTTCAAATGCAGTCTATTTGTTTCGCATTACCTTTCTGATTTCTCCAGTGTGGATATTTTCCAAAATGTTTCGCTGCGCAAAACTGATTGCAACAGGGCACTTGGTTTTAAAAGGTTTTTATTATATATATCATACTAGATGTTTAAATGAGGTATTATACGATTTTTTTTAAGATTTTGTGTATTCAATTTAATTAAACTGCTATTATAAGTCTAGCCTTCTACTATCTCTTGTTAAATATATCACGATTTTTTGATTAAGCACAAGTACATACTTAGCTCACAGTTTATGCCGTTATACCCAGCAATACAATTGCATTGACGTCCATTGACTTCGTCAACACAAAAGCCTCCGTTTTGGCAGGGATTTGACTCACATTTGTTTGTGCCTGCAGTAAATCAAGGTAGTCCTTAAAATCTAATACACGAAATAAAGTTTTAGCCTAAAAGTGATTTTGCCTTTGCGACCGGTACATTCCAAGATCAACCTGCACGTCCGTGTAGGCTAATCATGGTCTGCTTAAGTCAGTATATTTTCAGTGAACACCTCTTTGATAAGTAAGTTGTACTGCCCAGACTAAATGATAGACCAGTCCATTTTAGAAATGTAGCAAATAAAGTTTAAATTTCAGTGTAAAACTATGTGCTTTAAATTTCAGTGCAAATCTATGTGTTTTAATGAAAATGCATAATGTGCAGATTTATTACTGAATAAGATAGAAATACAGAAAACAAAGTCTTGATATGTTGCAGCAAATTGAAAAAAAAGTTTAACTTCTTAGCCGTTCATTTTTCATTGACTTCAAAGTATTTTTACAAAGTTTGAAATTAGTGTAAAGAAATATTAAAGATGATATTTACCAATGGAACAGTTCGTGCCAAAATATCCCGGAACACACTGACATGTATACCCATTGACATGATCTGTACAGTTGCCGCCATTTTGACAGGGGTTTGACTCACACTCATCAATATCTGAGGTATTTATCAACAGACTATAATATCAATGTATGTATTTCACAGGAATCTGTTTTCATTAGATAATATGTGGTAATTATATCCTTTGCCATAAAATGAGTTATACCTAAACTCTGAAGGCCCCAACGTTTCAACGGCAACACTTGTTTCGATATGTCATGTCGTCATGTACGTAATACGTCCATTTTATTGTACTTGGCCGATCGGACACGTGCCCTATGATGTGGTTTTAGTATGTTTTCTATTCAAAAATTTAATCCTGAGATAACGAGTTTACCGCTTAACAGATTACTAACTTCAATCAAAACAGTGTAAAAGAAATATAAAACAAAACTGAAAATAACTAGTATGGATATGTCTCTCAGAATTTCCGTCCCTGTATGAAATATATTGGTTATATGAAAAGAACGAGGCCGACCATAAATAAACACTAAACATGCACCTGTCAAAACAAAAACATCTTATCGCGTCTCATTACTTTATGATTACATACTTTTTTTATTAATTCCATGATCAGCAGAAATGTCTCATGTTATGTAACATCAAAAAGGCAATATTTCATTTTTTCTCTCTACTCACGCTCAGTCTGTTACTTTAAATGAATACATTTAAAAGTTAACCACATACTTAGACTTTTTACAATTCGTGACTAATTTGATACTTACCCATTTCACAATGGTTTCCTTCATATCCAGCAGAACAGTCACACTGATACATATTTACCTGGTCCAAACATATTCCGCCATTTTGACACGGATTTGATGAACATTCGTCTATATCTATAAAAAACAAAGTTCATTTAGCATTTTGTTTGGTTAATTATCTTGAAGCTTCTCAATATTGTTACGTAGCTTTAAATCGGTGTGTCAATTACAAGTCGATACATAAAATGTCATTCATGGTACTTACTTGTTTCACAGCTAGAACCAGTAAATCCTCCACGACAATCACAAGAATATGCATTAAACAGATCTGTACAATTTCCACCATTTTGGCAAGGACTTGATGAACACTCATCGATTTCTAAATGTTCAATGGAAAATAGAATATAGGTTACTAATAAAACAATTGGCAGGCATATGCACAACATCATTTTTTTAAATAAAGAATATTTTGGACAAAATGGATGTATATCAATACTGGCAAAATTGAATTACATAAAAATATTTCTATCAAGATATTATAAAATTTACTTATATAAGACTTTGTAGACCTCATAAGAGTCAAACAGCATATACTGCATCTTAACCCTTTGTATGTTGAAGTCGAGTTTTAATAAACATGCACCAATGTTTTCAAAGCGCAGCATTTACACGTGTGAAATGAAAATAATTAATAAAGGGAGTTACAAAATAAATATATTATATTAAACCGCGTGTGATATGGTCAATACAAACAGGTATTAAAGGTTAAACTTTAATAGTTTATATACGAAATCGAGGATATGTGTACCTACACTGATTTGGGAAAATCCAGTCCCGGATTAAGACTATTAACAGGTGATTATATTATTCTAAAAGACTCACCAGTCTCACAGTTCATTCCTCCATAACCGTCTACACAGGCACACATGTATCCATTAATTTTGCTACTACAATTCCCTCCGTTCTGACAGGGGTTGTATTCTTCAAAAAAATAAATATTGCATTAAGTGGTAAAATGTCTCGGCCAGAAACACATATCATTTAATATATATATATATATATATATATATATATATATATATATAGCGAGAGAGCGAGAGAGAGAGAGAGAGAGTGAGAGAGAGAGAGAGAGAGTATATGTTCAAACAATGTCAAAAGTTTGATAATAAATCTGAGCGCTTTCGGCTTTTAAAAAAAACTTTTTCAAGGGTAGCATAAAATACAGTAACGGCGTAAATTCCGCCTGTATAGTTCGATATATAAATGCTAAATGAACATATCGATCAACAGAATTCCATAAGATCAGGTTAATTGATAACAGATGTCAGGCATCTGTTACGGTCATTGGAAGTAGTTTTCTAAAAATAGCACACTAATGATTTGTTATCGCATATATTCTGCTAGGAGAACAACATGTGGTATTTTTTGAAAGCAGAAACTAGCGGTGTTATAAAAACAGAGCGAGATTGATTGGTTCCTGTATTTTTCCTAATGATTTTGTTTGTTTGTTTTGGATTTAACGCCGTTTTTCGACAGAGAAAGCAGTGGAAAAAGAAAATCTATGATATGATTGAGGTAAATTAAAAACTATGTCTGATTGCCTGAAGTGATAAATGAGATTTATATATCTTAAAATGAAATAAACAGGGGCCGTCGGAAAATATATTAATTTAAAGATAGAATTTGTTCACTAGTTTTACAAAACACCGGTGCTTACTGAAACATTATTTGTTGAAAGGATTCTGATACTATTATTATTAAATCCACGTCCGATCTGCCCAAATGTAAAATTGATACCCAAATAAATATATAATGATAAGTTATAATATTAGCAAAACATTAAAACGTTCCGTACCTGTCCAGTTAAACCTAACTGTAGACGGTTTGCAGGCTAAACAACCACTAAACGACATTTCATTTTCGGCAACACAATAACCTTCTATAAAGCAATGACCATCCTGGAAAAGGAATAGTACTTGATGAACATGTTGAAAACAAATTTGAAAAACGACTAAAAAATGTGAAAGAATATCAATTTTTTCTCTCGCCTGTGTTAATTGGAAACAATTATATATTTATAAAAGGATCAAGAGATACTAACCTTTGATATACTAAGACGAAACTATTAAGTTCACTACCTTTAAAGTAAATTGTTTAACACTCTGCACATCATCTTCCAGATGTTGACACGTTGAATCAAATACGTAAATGTCTTCTTCATTTCCAAAATTTTCACCGTTATTGCTTATTGAAACATTATAATTTGACACAAATACATCACTCGTTCCTACAATATTTTCAGGAACACAACACAGACCGGTAAATATGTCTTGATATCCGCCTTTAAAAGTTTTTGATGAAACGTTTGTCAATGTCCCATTTACAGACATCTGCAAAAAAGACAATTCATTCTCAATGAAACTCGGACTTTCATCTTTGTAAGCAGCGACTGTGTTATAATAATTGGTTAATTACACATTTTATTAATATGTTGCAGCACGACCTTGTTCTTTTTCAAAATTTTGCTCGGTTGTAAATGCCCTTCTACAATTTAAATCTTACCATTGCTCTTATTTATACATGATAGTAGTAATGTATTCTAAGGGTACCAAGACTATTTGACCTCATTTAGACCTTAACCTTTGACCTAAACTGACCAATGCTGACCCATTACCCTTGGTACAGCAAAAACCTCCGGTTTGATGGACGTAAGTCCCTGGGACCAAGGTCCACTCACACAATTAAAAAACCCACAAGATTTGAACCCAGTGAAAAAATAAAAAGTTTTAAATACATATGATATAAATGAATTTACAGAATAAAATATATTGTTTAAAAGAAAGAAAATTTACTGATAATATAAAAATCCTCATTATGTAACAGCAAAAAAAAACGGTAGAAAAATGATAATAGCTACCTGTTCATCTTGAGGAAGAATGAAATCAAAGTTTGTTAAAAGTACAGGGGATAATTTAGATATTCATCAAGCAATGTTACCTTTATTACCTAAGAAAGGTTTAATACTTCCAGGATATAACTATTGTGGACCAGGAAATCCTTTGGATAACGGACCTCCTGTTAATGAACGCAGTATGCATGGACCATGACTTTTGCTATGACAGTGGTGTAAAAGAAGGTATATGTGAAATTGCGAACGTATTTCCAAAATCGTAATTATCCAAGTCATATCCTTGATGATGCTTTAGATAAAGCATCAGCATTGTCAACCGAAGAAGCCATGACCAATCACAGGCAGAACACAGATGATATTATCCCCTTTGTTTGCGTATACAACCCATCCCTACCAAACATTGGTCAGATCCTTAATAAATATTGGGGGCTTTTTGAACTATCTGAGAAAAGCAGTGTACGCAACCTGGTTAAATGCAAACCAATTATTGCTTACAAGCGACCTACAAATCTTAGTGATATCTTGGTTCACAGTAGCCTGATGTCTTCGGATGTAAATGGTGGTGTTCTTAAATGTAATAGAACACGGTGTTCTCATTGCGCTAATATCACTGAATCTGTACAGTTTACAAGCTCTCAAACTTTAAAAACTTACGATGTTAAACAAAATCTTAACTGCATGTCTGAAAATGTTATCTATTTAATCACATGCAAAAAGTGTAAGTTACAATATGTGGGACAAACACATCAGAAATGTTCTCAAAGAATGAACAGCCATAAATTTGATATCAGACATTTTCCTGATACTCCTACAAATGTATCTGAACATTTCAATTCTGAAAATCACTCTGTTAGTGATTTTTCTTTCATGCCAATCGACTTGGTAAAAAATGACTGGTTTAGGCTCTTGAAAGAGACTCGTTGGATTCATACATTGAATACAGCCTGGCCTTATGGCATGAATGCTAAAATATTATTTTAGTCTTTCATTTTTTCACACAGATTCTTCCTAATGTATTTTTGCATATAAGTTAGTTTTCCTTGCCTGTATTAATATTATTTTTGCTTTGCAATTTTTGCAGGGAATAAGTATCTATTTTTGATCCTATACTATATGTGAATATTACGCCAAAATGGGTAACGTCTTTTGACGTCGTCATTGACGTCGTACTTTCCTGTGACGTCATACTATTTTGTTATTATACTCTGATGAAGTCCAATGGACGAAACATGTTAGTTTTGAAGTAAAAAGTATATTTCTGGAGTTAGTTCTTCGCTTTATCTATTTCTTACAACTATATCTGAAGAACTCCGCATCTGTAACAGATCCTTCGGAAGAATGGAAGAATCAGAAGAAAAAATGATAAAGAATATTGAGAGACTTGCTGATTTTCAAATGCGAAAATCATTGCATATCAGATTTTTGGAAAATTGTTTGTCACAGAATATATCTCCAAAAGGACTACAAGTAAATTTAAAAGTTCAAGTGGGAGAAAATGACCGCCTCCAAGCTGCAGTTGATCGATTGTTAAAGAAAACATCGCTTGAAGTAACTCGTCTGGTTTGTGAAGAACATAGACAGCAACTGCATGAATCAAAACCTAAAATGACTGAACAGGAAAACAGGCTGAAGGCAAAACTAAAGAATGAAACAAGATGGATAACTGTCACACAGGACATCTTTGAAAAAACAGAAACCAAAAAGAATAAAATTCTACAAAAGCAAAACAACAAAATTGAAGTTTTGCAGAAAAGGATGTTAAATGTTCCAGTCAAAAAACACTTCCTGTCCTGAGATAAATGAAAATAACATTCAGAACAAGAAGAACAACAACATGAAGAAAAACAACAACAAGGAAAACAACAAAAAGAAAAACAACAACAATAAAAATAGAGAGAAAAAGAGACGAGATGATCCAGAGAAAACTACTGCTGCCACACAACAAAAAACATCATCTGGAAAAAATCAAGAAAACGCAGAAAAAAATCCAATTTCTTCTCGCCCTAACTTAAATCAGTCAAAAAACGGGATGCCCCCAGGCAACGCACAGAATATGACCTACGCGAATGTCACAAAATGGGGGAAAAAACAACAGAAGAGAGACGAGAATCAGTCTCCGAGAATCAAACCTCGGGATTCACAGAGCTGCCTCAAGGAGTCAATAGATCACCTCATCAAGTGTCTGGGAGAAATAAAAGGAATAGGAGATTCATCCGAATTCAAAGTAGGAGAAAATGGCAACAACAAAAGAAAATACAGAAAGAAATACAAAGGGGCAAGGAGACAGTGAAAAATCTTTCTTCAAGGGAACTTACAAACTGTGAGTACAGACTTTTAGGTAAGGGACTAAAATTTTTTCTTAAACCTAAGCACCATAATGAGATACAGTTAAAACAAGAGATTTTTGAGTTCACGAGACGTTTACGGTTGAAAGAATATTTTTACATGCCGGAAGAGGATTCTGATGGCGAAAATGATTGTGATAGTGCTGAAGGTGGGAAAAATAAACAGAAATATAAGAAAAAACATTCAATATTTACTCCACCTTCTGGAAGAGACTCTACACTTGATTTTTACATTGATGCTATAACGCATGAACTTCTTCAAAAGAACAGTAAGTACAGGTTTCGACCTAACCTATCTACTGATGAACTTTCTGCCCTGAAAAATCTTCGAAATGATGATAGTATAATCCTTAAGAAATCTGACAAAGGCTCGGTTATTGTGGTAATGAACAGAACTGATTATATTGCTGAAGTCAACAGACAGCTGAATAATACTGCTTACTACAAAAAACTTGATCATAACCCTGTTGAACAGTTTTCAAAAGATGTTACTGATGTTTTAGATGTTATTTGTAGGAATGTTAATGGTGATTCTAATGATACTTTAGTTGTACCTAGTGATGCCAGAACGCCACAGTTTTACATCTTGCCCAAAATTCATAAAGATATTAACTCAGAACTACCATTTGGTTACCCGGGACGGCCAATTGTATCTGGGTATAACTCTGTTACTGAAGGCATATCTGAATACATTGATAATATCTTGAAGCCACACATGGAAGCCCTGCCCTCATATGTTAAAGACTCTACTGACTTCATTAAAAAGCTAGGGTCTATGCCTAATATCTCCCTAATGCATTTTTGGTTACTATGGATGTTTCATCCTTATACACTAATATTCCGCATGATGACGGGATAGAGGCTTGCCGGGAATATTTGGACAAAGCTCATTCATACTTGTCACATCAGTCAGTCAATGATATTTGCCAGCTTATTGAACTAGTCTTGACTAAAAACCATTTTCAGTTCAATAATGAAAATTATGTTCAAATTTTAGGTACTGCTATGGGTACACGTATGGCTCCTACTTATGCTTCACTTTTTATGGGTAAACTGGAAAGCGATTTCCTAGCTAATACTACTGTTAAGCCATCGCTTTGGTTACGTTTCCTCGATGACATTTTTTTTATATGGGAACACAGTGAAGCAGACCTACTTAAATTTATTGACAGTTTAAACAATGTCCATCCCAATATAAAATTCACCCACAGTTATTCAAGAGATACAGCTACATTTCTTGATGTTAATATTGGTAGAACAGGAGATGGTAATTTTGATTTTTCTGTTCATGAAAAAGCAACCAATACACATCAATACATTGAATTTTCATCCTGTCACCCTCTTTCATGCAAGAAAGGGATCCCGTATAGCCAAGCTAAGCGATACAGGCGTCTCACTTCTAATGATGATTTGTTCACAAATGAATTGGAGAAATTGCGAACGTATTTCCAAAATCGTAATTATCCAAGTCATATCCTTGATGATGCTTTAGATAAAGCATCAGCATTGTCAACCGAAGAAGCCATGACCAATCACAGGCAGAACACAGATGATATTATCCCTTTGTTTGCGTATACAACCCATCCCTACCAAACATTGGTCAGATCCTTAATAAATATTGGGGGCTTTTTGAACTATCTGAGAAAAGCAGTGTACGCAACCTGGTTAAATGCAAACCAATTATTGCTTACAAGCGACCTACAAATCTTAGTGATATCTTGGTTCACAGTAGCCTGATGTCTTCGGATGTAAATGGTGGTGTTCTTAAATGTAATAGAACACGGTGTTCTCATTGCGCTAATATCACTGAATCTGTACAGTTTACAAGCTCTCAAACTTTAAAAACTTACGATGTTAAACAAAATCTTAACTGCATGTCTGAAAATGTTATCTATTTAATCACATGCAAAAAGTGTAAGTTACAATATGTGGGACAAACACATCAGAAATGTTCTCAAAGAATGAACAGCCATAAATTTGATATCAGACATTTTCCTGATACTCCTACAAATGTATCTGAACATTTCAATTCTGAAAATCACTCTGTTAGTGATTTTTCTTTCATGCCAATCGACTTGGTAAAAAATGACTGGTTTAGGCTCTTGAAAGAGACTCGTTGGATTCATACATTGAATACAGCCTGGCCTTATGGCATGAATGCTAAAATATTATTTTAGTCTTTCATTTTTTCACACAGATTCTTCCTAATGTATTTTTGCATATAAGTTAGTTTTCCTTGCCTGTATTAATATTATTTTTGCTTTGCAATTTTTGCAGGGAATAAGTATCTATTTTTGATCCTATACTATATGTGAATATTACGCCAAAATGGGTAACGTCTTTTGACGTCGTCATTGACGTCGTACTTTCCTGTGACGTCATACTATTTTGTTATTATACTCTGATGAAGTCCAATGGACGAAACATGTTAGTTTTGAAGTAAAAAGTATATTTCTGGAGTTAGTTCTTCGCTTTATCTATTTCTTTCAACTTAAATAACACTCAATCTAAAACATTTGGAGAAAAAACATTTAGTTGTAAAACCAGCAATTAAAACGAAATACAAACTTGGACTCGGACAAAAACAAAAATCAAAAAACGGAAAAAGGGAGTAGAATATTTACTTCAACGTAAGTCCTTGGGAGCTAAAAACTCACTCAAAAAGACCTCCGAAATAACATGGAGTGATGAATTAGCAGAAGAATTACATAAACCAATTAAACGAAAATTTATGAAACGAAGAGTGATAGTTAGTGATATTGGTGATACTTGATCTGCTGATTTAGTTGATATGCAAGCTTTTTCAAAATATAATAAAGGTGTGAAGTACTTGTTAACCGTTACTAACGTGTTTAGCAAATATGCTTGGGTTATTCCATTAAAAAATAAAACTGGAGAATCTGTTACTGTAGCATTTGAAAAAGTAGTTTTTGGAGCTTCAGCTCCTGATGAGCTTCACGCTCGGTCTAAAGGTAGAACAACTACAAATTTATGGGTAAATGAAAGAAAAGAATTTTATAATAAAAAGTTTGAATCATTTTTGAATAAAAATAAAATTAAAATGTATCATACATTTAATGAAGGAAAAGCTGTAGTAATTGAAATATTTAATAGAAGTTTAAAAAGAATCATGTGGAAATATTTTACAGCAAATAATACTTACACTTATTTGGACAATTTACAGGAAATGGTTGATAAATATAACTAAACAAAACATTCTAGTATAAAAGTGACACCGACTGAAGCCAGTAAAAACTTAAATAAAGGTACTGTTTACTTTAATATATATGGTAATTTAAAGATTCCAAAGGGTAAACCAGAATTTAAAATTGGTGATCGGGTTCGCTTAAGCAAACTTACACGACATTTTGAAAAAGGATATACACCAAACTGGACAGAGGAAATATTTTTTAATTGATAAAATTCATAACACAAATCCCAGAACATACACTATAAAAGATTTGAATAATGAAATAATTCAGGGTTCATTTTATGAGCAAGAACTTTTACCTACTAAACAAGAGGTTTTTAGAATAGAAAAGTTATTAGACGAGATTATAAGAAAAAGACAAGCTTTAGTAAAGTGGAAAGGTTATAGTGAAAAATTTAATAGTTGGATTCCGTTTAGTGAACTGGAAGAAATTTAAATCTAAAAAAAATATATTATATAAATGAGTAATAAAAATCTAATTTCTAATGGAATAGAAACAATAGATCAATTGATTATTCACTTAACTAAACTTGCTGCTGCTTACAGAAAAAAAGTTATAAGTTTTGTGGAAGAGTAAATACAGGATTACAAATTACAGCAGGTATCTTTGTTTGCTCCTCTGCATTAGCACTTGTTCGAGCTATTCCTATATTTGTAGCAGTTGCTGGCGCTGTTCCATCAGTAATTACTATATTTATTAATAGACTAAAAGTTGAAGACAAAAAAAGCTATTTTAAAGTTACATCACCACAAAATAAAACAACTAATAACAAAAGCACGGATTGGAAAAGTAAATAAAGAAGATTCAAATAAATTTATTCAAGATATTTTTTACAATACTGTTAGAAATGCAGAAAGGAAAAAAACTATTCGATGCTTCTTGAAATGTATATGAAGGAATTTAAACTTAACGGTTATAGAAATAAAAAATAGAAGAGTTGTATTAAATTTAGATTGCTGAATTTATTTTTTTACGTGCGTTTTTTAAAGACTTTTTTCTATAACTATATTATATAAATGGTTAATAGAAAGATAGATAGAATGATTGTGCCAAAATTATCTAGCACTTTAGGAGAAATAATGAATAAAGATAGAAATTCATATAAAAAAGTACTAAAAAAAGAAACGTTATTAAATCAAAACTTGATCAAATAGTTAGCGATGCATATAAAAAAAATGTGATCAATTACAAAATGTTATAGATCCTTATCTTTTTGAAAAGAATATAGATTTATTTGAATGGGATTGTGTTTGTTTAATGTCAGAAGTGGAAAGTAATGAAATATTATGTGATTGCCCCAGGCCAAATAATCATCGAAACAATCCTAAAAACGTTATTGCAATCGATTGTGATACAAATGAGGAAAAAACATATGAAAGTATTACACAGCATCTCAAGACCTTGATATTAATTCTCGGTTAATAAAAATGTGCTGTGAAGTGAAAAACTAAGTAAAAAGTGAAAAAATCTAAAACAAATGGGAGAAAGTATAAATTTAAATATTTTATTTCTTCTTAAAGTTGATATTCTTAGATCTGAACTTAAAACTTTAAAAGGTATAAAAATAAATGTTGTTTTAAAAATAACTTTTTGCAAAAATTAGTAAAACAGATACCCTATATAAATCAGCTTATTTTCAATCAAAGGTTTTAATTATTATTAACACAAAAGAAATATAGAACAATTTACGTCAAGATTTTGATGGAATAATAAATAGGATTGGTAATTGAATTTCAGAAGGAAGTGGCTGGAGAATAGAGTCAGTTGATGCCCATTATATAAATAGATATAAATATACACCGCTGACTGCTTCTAGTTATTTAGAATTACCAAAACCATTAAAAAAATTTAAGGAAAGGATTAATAAATATAAAAAATGATGATAATGAATGTTTTAGATGGTGTCATTTGGCTTACAAATTTCCTGTAACAAAACATTCTGAAAGAGTTTCAAATTACAAAAAGCATATGGAAAACCTCAATTATAAAGGAATAAAATTTCCTGTAACATTAAATCAAATACCTAAAATAGAAACTCAGAATGATATTTCATTTAATATATTTGGTTATGAAGATAATAATGTTTATCCATTGTACGTATCAGACCATTATGTTTGGATAAAAGACTTTAACAGATTAATGTTTAAAAAAAACAAAATGTAAAAATAAAAAACATTTTCGCGAATCGTGTTTACAATGTTTTTCACAAGAAAGAATATTAAATGAACATATTCCAAATTGTTTAGCTATTAATGGTGTTCAAGCTGTAAAAATGCCAAACAAGGGAAGTAAAATACATTTTAAAAATTATCACAAAGGCTTAGCCGTACCTTTTGTATTTACGGTTATAAAGTTGTTTGTTGTTATGATGATAAATATAATAAACCAACACAAGTTTACAGAGGTCCTAATGCAGTTTCTAAGTTTATTAAAAAATGCTTGAGGAAGAAGAATATTGTAAGGACATATTTAATGAAAACTTTAAAAAAGATTTGAAAATGTCTAAAAACAGATGAAGCTTTATCTAAAAAACTAACCTCTTGTTCTGATTTCTAACTGATACATATTTTGTAACTTTTGGCTCGGCTTCAATAATCTTGTCTTTTAGTTTTTGTATGTTTAATCATACTATCTTTTAATTCCTGAACTTGGTTGTATAATATTTCAAAATTGGTACTAAATACTTCTTTCATCTGAATATCTGTCAAATCAGATTTCTCTTCAAGTTCTTTAATAGAATCAACCATAGCTTTCATTTCTTTTTCAATTTTACCTTGTAACTCAACTATTAATAATGAATTGTTTTTAAAATCTTTTTCTAATTCTTCATTATATTATTTACTTCTTCTTCTAATGTCTGTTTAATACTTTTGGTGTCTTCAAGATTATAGTCTTCTATGACACTTTGAATATTTTAAACACAAACCGTCTTGAAACTGCATCAATGGGTTTATCTGGATTTCCTAGGTTCATTATTTCATTACCTCCCATATCTAATGGTCTGTTCATTGTGTTATCAAGTTCCTTATTTTTATGAAGATATGAGTCCATGTCCTTTTTAAGCTTTTTGAATTGTTTTCTAGTGGCATATTCACTTAAATCAATATCAAATTTAACTTTTCTTATACTGTCGGGTTCACTTATATGTTTAACATCATTAAAAACTCCCATTATAAATTTATTATATAATTCCGGTAAATGTTTTTCTTAAAAACTTCCTCGGTTTGTCAATATATAAGGAATCATATTTTTGTTTTGTTGCATTATTAAAAGAATCGTAATCTATATTTTGTTCATTACAAATCATGTTATTTTCCTTTTTACCTGGACTTTCAAACAGAATATAATGTGAACAGTTAATTCGGATATCTTTTGGTGTTTTATAGTAAGAGTGACTTAAATAAATAACACAACAGTTTTTGTGACGTCCTTTAATAAAGCATTTTGTTATTTCATTCTGAACCTTTTTTTCTTCGCATACAAAATCATCAAATATTACTACTTTTTGTTTTTCTGATTCAAGGTTATCGCATGGTTCAATTTGGTTGGGATCGGCTGAATATTCAAGTATTTTATTTGGATCTAATTCAATTTCATCTGCAATTTCATTTAAAATCACATATAAAATCATCAAATATTACTACTTTTTGTTTTTCTGATTCAAGATCATTCACGTCAGTTATTTCATTATTAGAATATTCAAGTATTTCATTTGGATCTATTTTATTTTTTCTGAAATTGTATTTAAGAGATTAATTTAATCCTGATATTTAGATTGTTCTAGGTTTTTAGCATATAGGTATAATTTATCATAATATATGAGAGGTTTTCGAAGCATATGCATTAATGTATTTGTTTTTCCTGATCTGGAAGATCCACATATTACCATTCTAAAACATGAATCTGGCATAAAAGGATAAAATTGCTTAAAGTTATTAGATTTATCGTTTTTTGTATAATTTTTAGTAACGTCAAAAGCATTCTTCGAAACAAATTCTAACTTGTATAGATCAAAAGTAGCACTGTGTGTGTTTTTTGTTATTGTTTACAGATTTGAAAAAGACAAAGCAATTAACCCCTAAAAATAATTCATTGTTCAAAATCAATCCACATCTTTACTATATGACACCGAAATCCTTACACAGTCTACTATCATAATTTAGAATTTCCATTATATAATAATATTACATTATCTTACAATATCCTACATTATCTTACATTATCTTACAATATCTTACATTATCTTACAATATCTCTTACAATATCTTACATTATCTTACAATATCTTACATTATCTTACATTATTATATAAATGCAATCAAAACTTAATGAAATAAGAATAAGAAAAAACTTAGTCGGACAAAAGGTAAGAGCTCTTAGAGATGAAATAATGAGAGAAAAAATCAAAAAAGCTACTGGCCGAGAAATGTATACTAAAGTTTATAAACAAGTTACAGAAGGAATAGAAAATCAAAAAGAAGAATTGAGTCAGTTAAAAGCATTAAAAGCATTCCCTGGAATAAAACAACAATTAGAGTCACTTGGTGATGAAATGAAAGATATACAAACATATCAAGGTTTACCACAGCTATTCCAAGAACCGCAACCAATTACAGGGTCTCCTGAAGAACTTGCAGAAATGGTAAGGGAATATAAAAAATACAAGGAAGGAAAAATTACAAAAATAAGCAAAGAACCTACTGAAGAAGATTATGAAAAAGAATTGGGGGCAAAAAGAATTTAAAGTAAATTTAGATGCTTACTTGTATAATGATGTTTTAGAAGAATATAAATATTACAAACTGTCGGAAATGTTTAATCTTATCGTGATAAAACAAATAAAAAGGGACTTCAAAAAACAATAGATGATGTTAATAAAAATACTAGGAAGCTAAACGGTCCGATAACTAGTAAATCAAGATCAAAAGATCCAAATAAACAAGGAGAAGCAAAAGAATTATAACATGATTAAATTTTCAAAGTTTGTTTGGATTTGTTCATTTTAACTTAGAATTTAAAAAAGAAGGAATTGCAGAAGATCCTAAGCATATTACATTAACAGCTAAATTAAATATTCCGCCAGCAGCTAATATCCGTGTTTACGCAATTGTATTGTATGAAGAAGCAGTTGAAATAAATACTGTTAGAAATGAAATTGTTATTGTTTAAATAAAATATATATAAAATATATAATGACATCAAATTATATTGAATATAAAGTAAATTTAACAGATGGACAAAAGAAAAATTTAGCACAAGCTTACAATGATAAGATCCCATATACTTTTAGATTAAAACATGAATAATTGCGTGGAAACTTTCCTTTACTTTTAACAAAAACACAGATTAATCAAATTGAAAAGTCTATTAAGAATAAGAATGGATTAGAAATTACAATTTCAAAACAACAAATGTCCAGTCAAGGTCAAAATGGAGGTTTTATTGGTGCATTGTCTGGACTGTTAGGTCGGACAGTACTTCCGGTAGCTGTAAAAATAGCTCCAAAAATATTAGGACCGTTAGGCGTTGGGGCTTTGTCCGCTCTTGCCAGTACTGGTGTCAGTAAGGTACTTGGAAATGGTATGATTTCGGTAGCTAATGATAATAGAAATATAATATCACCATATCTTACACCTAATCAAAGAAAATAATTAAGGGGAACTGGTTTAATTAAATAAATACATAAACAAAAGCAAGACGGCGATTTTTTGGGTACGATTCTTGCTAGTCTCGGAATACCTTTGATTACATCCTTGTTAAGTGGTAAGGGACAAGGCCAGGGCATACAAATTGACTCTCAAAAAAAAAGACCTTACAGACGAATTCCTATTGTAAAAAAAAATTAAATTAATAAACAAACCATTCTCTAACTTTGAAATTGAACAATGGGTAAACAACTGAAAATTAAAAACTTTAGGGGTGAATTTAGTAGAAATAATCTACCAAAAACAAAAGGATCAAGGACAAAGTCTTCTGTTAATGCGGAATAATCAATTTAGATAACTCTGTTGGGCCTGGAACACACTAGGTTTGTTATGTAAGTAAAATATACTTTGACCCGTTTGGACTTCCTCCGCCAAAAGAAGTAATCAATTATATACCTGAAGTAAAGTATAACAGCATATAATATCAAAACAAAACAACTGTATGGTGTGGATATTATTGTTTATTTTTCATAAAAGTGTTACAAGATGGTATAAACATTTATGATTTATTGTATAAAATACTTAAAGTTAACAATCAAAGAGCAAATGAACAAACAATTATAAATTATTTTAATAAAAAGGGTTAAAAACGCTATATTCTATACTACTGTCAAAATGTGCCAAAAACTTTATATTCTATACTACTCCTAAAAAATACAAAAAAAAATGAATAAATATTAAACAAAAAAAATTGCAAAATGCCCGTTTGTGTGGGTGGACCACGGGGCGGGCATTTTTTTTTATCATCTATATACATTTATTCCCTGCGGCCCCTCTCTTACCTACCCAGTGCAACTATTCAAGCACTGGATGTAGGCACACCTGTCAGTTCTTAATCTACCCAGTGCAACTATTCAAGCACCGGCTCAGGATTATTAGCCATTCAGTCTCACACACCCCTTAAGCAGACCTTCGCGGACGCCATTTTGACCGAAATGTCCGGAAGATTCACAGAAGTGGCAAGAGTGTATGATTTAAGTAACTGATCAGGTTTCTTAATCCACACAATCTTACTAGCTAGCAGACAGTGTTTCACAGTTCGGAAGTTATATTTATCTTTTATATTTCAACGGAAATTGTCGAAGTTTTACGAAATCTTTCGGCATTATTTTCATTGGTTGGCTTTTAAAAGTAGTGCGCAATATTTAATCATGACTCAATGTCATACAATGTGCGTGGGAATAATATTTACCACACTTCATTCATAAAGCTAGCGTTGTAAATCCGATATGTTTACATTAGTACACCGTGTGTCATAAACTATTGTAAATTGTTTTTCAGTGTGGAGTTTAAAGTTTCTTCCGGGTTTTTAATAGAATGCAAACACTGAGAACATATCACAGGTAGGCAAGTTTCTTTTATTAACATGTTTCTATTTCTAAATATTTTAGATAATCCTGTAATAAAATGGTCAGTAAATATTTATTTTTTCACTGGGTTCAAAACCTGTGTTTTTTTTTAATTGTATGAGTGGACCTTGGTCCCAGGGACTTACGTCCATCAAACCGGAGGTTTTTGCTGTACCAAGGGTAATGGGTCAGCATTGGTCACTTTAGGTCAAAGGTTAAGGTCAAAATGAGGTCAAATAGTCTTGGTACCCTTAAAATAATTACTACTCATGATGGTAAATTCTAAAAAGTCTAAAACATATCTCGTACAGCTCTAGGTGTACCTCAGAAAATAACAAGGTATATGAGGTTTATTTTTTTTCTGGCCTAGCCACTAGATCTAATGTTTTCAACATCTTACGTAGCATATAAGCAAAAGAAATGAACTTCTTAAAAAATAAGATAACTCTGAGAAACATATGAAGACGGATAAGCGTCAATTTGGCCAAAAACGGCACATATTCTAAACATATTAACACCAAAAAGGGCAAAAAAAGTTAAAACCTTTACAATATATTTACTCTCCGTAATCGTCATAATTGATATATTATATATTTGAGACTTAACACATAATAAGAATCGACATACCTTAAATGTATTAATGTTGCAACTGAATCCGTCAAGAATTGTGTCCGATCTTACATAAAAACATGTACATTCGACGCCATCTGCTAAATCACATAATCCACCACCTTCAATATCGTCTATACGTAGTGGATCCCTTTCATCTATTGAACAAGCAGCACCATGAAGAAACTGTTCACATTCACACTCACCTGTTAATATACATATTTAATAGGTACATCAGTTTTTGAAATTTATACAGAAGTAAACACGACATTGTTCAAACAGTACACTTATAAATTTATGCTATTTTCAGAAATTAAAATGCCTTCAAAATTGTAAAAATGACCTTTCAGTTGCAAATTGTTTATATCTCTTAATCCTAAATGCTTTTTAAAAATATATAGTGGGTTTTTGCAACTAAATTTCTGATGCAGCTTTTTTGACAAATGCCGGATAATATTTGCCATCAGATGAATGATTCTTGATAATAAGACATCCCAACCCCGTATTAACGAACTAATTTTTACATCTGTATCAATTTTAATTCAACATTTTTAAACAATAAATTACAGCTCAGTTTCTTATTGTATGAATCCGGGTATATATCAAATCTGTATTGACTATAACTCAATACGGAACGATACGTTGAATGCTTTTGTAATGCAACTGAGCTTTTCCCTGTTGCAATTTTGTTTATCAATTTGAAGCGATTCGTAGCTGTTGTTGGACATTTAGCTTCTTTACGCGTCTGGTATGTGATGCTTGTATTGTATCCATTTGCATCATGGCGGAAATGGAGTGTTAAACGTTCCTTTCCTGCTTGAAAAGCTTCTGTTCCGGAGCAAACCTAGTAACTTTTTTTTTTCAATTATATGAACCAATTGATATGTTAAGATCTATTAAGAGATGTTAAAGACATTTTCGAAATTTTTTTTTTTTTAGAATCTATACATTCTAAATATAATACAATAGAAAACAATCGTTATGAACCATAATAAACAACATTAAAACATATTCATATCTCGATGATTCAATAGTATTAGTATATCATACATCATACGTAAAGCTCATAGTGCTTTTCTTTATTATATTGCTGTCTCGTTTATTTTTTTTTTATGAACATTTAAAATTATATCAATTTCTGGGTCGATAATTGGTGGCTTTACTTCTAAAAAGTATGACTATGAAGCCAAAATTTTATGTTATCAATAATGTATGCTCGCATGATTTTAGGATACGTCCCTAATTCGCCCCTCCCCCTTCCCCTGCTCCTTTTCATTTAATTCTACAACCTCTGACTATTGCAAAATCTTTTATAACTGAGGACTTTAAAGTGCTATGGAATAATATAGTATTTAAGTTTGATGTGCACCATTACCTTGTTTAAAACACTCAGCAGTTAGGTTTAAAAGTGAAACTGTGTTCCTTCGGGTGCAGGTCAAAACGTATCCAAACCAAAATGTAACCAAAAATAAAAAAGTCAAAATGTACCCATAAGAAGTAAAAATGTACCCACTTGTGAAAGTCGAAATGTACCCATGTTCTTATATTAGAAGTCAAAATGTAACCACGTTTTTTTTTTTTTTTTTTTTTTTTTTTTTTTTTTTTTTTTTACCATAATCAAAATATACCCTGGTAAATATTGATCAGTTACTTATAGATAATTACCAAAGTAATACATTTAAAGCTACTCGCCAACAGTTTAGGTTAAAATTTTCAACATATTGATTTCCACAAAGATGTGGACCAAAATTATGATAAAATAATAGCTGCACTTGCATATTTATTAAACAAGATTAGGAGAGAATAAAAAAGTTTTAAACGGAAAAAAAAATTATATCAATTTCTTAATAAATCCATGTTTTATTCAATACTTGTTTTCTTCTCTCGTATTTTGCCAATGTGTGAGTAATGATTTACATAAGAAAAGAAAGGATATATTGAATAAGGACTTCGGACACTATCATATGCTTCTAGCACATTTTGAATGCAAAGTTCTTATTAAATATTTAAACAATTCCCAAATCGTTTCGAATCACATATAAACCAATGTGTTAGTTAGCATATTACAGCAGGAACTGGTTTGTATCTTTTCATATCAAGATGCTGTTTTTTGTTTAATCTAGGCAAGGGTGTAGTTTTTTGAAAAAATAAAATGTTTAATTTCCGTAAAAATATAAAGTTATCACTTTACAGAAATTTCAAAAATATGAATTGCAACTGACAAAAAGTGGCAAAATATGTTGTTTTCTTTTAAGGAAAAAAAACATTTTAAGATTAAAATCCAATAAATACACATGTAAATGAAAAAGAGAACAGTATTTTTGCAAATAAACTGTACTTGATTTAAACTTACTTTATGCTACTGTCATACTATTGCGTATCTTGCTACGTAAGCGGCGTATTGAAGAAAAAACCTTATACGCGTGGAACGCCGAGAAAACGAGGCGCATTTTTTGCAAATTATCTGATTATGGCGAACACGACGTATATGTGGCGTTTCTATGGCGTACCTGTGGAGTACCCGGTGTACTACTGGGTTCGTGGGACGTTCAGCTTCGGCGTAGTATGGCGTATGTGTGGCGTACAGTACGTTGCAACTGCGTAACCGTTTCGTTTTTATGGCGTTACGTTCTAACGTGTGACGTCAGAGTACGTACACGCGGCGTTTACAAGTGGGTATAAAGCGACTGTGCACGTTTTTGCTGCTGTCATTCGTTCTAGACAAATCAAAGCATATTCTATTATAGTATGCCGACAAAAAGGATCAGGATCAAGTAATTGTCGATACCAGGTATTTCGTTTAGCAGTCTTTGGCCTAATTCTGTTCAGGAATTCGTCGAACATGGCTGGTTCCATCCTCAAGAAATGTCTGAATGAATCGGCGTCTTCAAGTCGTAATTCCTCCATTAGACGAGTGTAATGGCCATACTGCAGCCTTTGGTCGGCATCAAGCCACGGCCTCACCCACCATCTTCGGGGTCTTTTCCTTCTCACTGCATGTCCTTGATTAACTCTCCTAGTTATCTGTCTTTTGTTTACTTCTTCCTGAAGTAAAGTCCACAGTAATCCCACAACTGCTACTTGTAATTCAGAGTCGAGATTCATGACTATAGACAGAATGAAAGTTATTATTTAAAGAAATTTTTTCTATAAACACACGATACCTCGTTTGGAACGTTGTAAATGCCAAAATCGGAGTGATGACGTTGTAAGTACTTTTGCAACGCCGCACTTAATTATATATCACAGCGCATGCGTAGCGGCAACCACGCGGCTACGAATGATTAGCGTATTGTGCGTCGTAAATACGCCAGGATACGCGATTCATACGCACTTGATACGCTTTCGTTAAGAAAAGAAGGCCATTGGTACGTTGTGACAACGCCTAGTACGTTATATCTACGCCACAGTTACGTTTAGGAATAAAAGCTACGATTCCGCTGCGTACTTGTTGCGTCCTTTTCGCTTTTACTGCGTACGTATGACGTATATATGACGTATGAAACATGCTACGTATGTGCTCCGAATTTTTGAAAGCAGTTTAAAAAAATCGCCGCAGCCTTGCGTACAAGGAGATTGCATTACGCATACAGAAGTATTAGCTACGTAATCTGGCGTTGCTATAATGTTCCTTTCTTACTGCCGCGTATCCTGATACGCCGTACATACGCAAGCCTGATACGCCAATGTGTGACAGGGGTTTACTTACATATCTATACACTGTTCATAATGTAAAGTTATTGATGCATTACATGTGTGAATAGAAATGCTACAGGTAAACATGTATTAAGTGACCGGTCAGTTTTATTACAGTGTATTAAGTGGATGTACATGTCTGTATAGCTCTCAGATATGTGTGTGCTGTACAACATGAATTCTAAGAAAAGGCAGTCATCTTAACAAGGCCGTAGGGTTAGTTCTCGCTTGGATAAGTTTGAGTCGCCCCATGAGAAAACCAACATAGTGCATTTGCGAACAGCATGGATTCAGATCAGCATGCATATCCGCGCAGTCTGGTCAGGATCCATGTTGTTCGCTAACAGTCTCTTTAACTGCAGTAGGTTGATGCGCAGTCTGGTCTGGATCCATGCTGGTCGCAAACGCACTATGTTGGTTTTCTCATGGCGAGGCTCACTTAGCTAAAACATGTAATAAAAATGTATCCAAAATGACAGTTCTTTGTGAGTTCTTAGTGATACAAACCAGTTTCTGCTTCCCCGCCCGCACTCCCCGATCCCATTTCGCCCTTTTCCTTCCATTTCCTTCCCCTCCATCGATATTTAGCATGAATTAATATGTACTTGTTGGATGTTTGAAGCAACCCGTCTGAAATATTTTTCCATTACAGCTTATTTTTGTTGTTGTCAAATGCATGGCTCTGGGACTTTGGTGCTTCTGATAAATCTACCCTTACCTATTATCTTTTGCCATGGAAGCTGTATCGGAAAAAGTTAACCCAAGATGAGTCTGACTGCAACCCCACTAAAAATAATGTTGTGCAAATCAGGACTGAAGTTGTGGGCAAAGCACATTCGAAATGTGTCATTTGTAGGGCTAAAGTTGAAGCAGGTCGCTCCATAAAAAGTCCACCTGAAGCTCGGCTGGATCTTTTGTTTTGGAGTCTAGCCGGATTTGTATATGCCATCCGCATGGAAAGCGACTTGACACTTAACTTTCTTGGCATCACACTGACTGTGGAACCGTCACTGATTTGACCTGCCAAGAAGCTACTGTTCTTGACCTATGCATCACAGACATAACAATTCCAAGCTTTATTTCTTTTGTATAGACTATAGTAAGGATCAGATTAACTGCTGTGCACATATTGCCACTTTGTTGTGGTGTTTAGGCATAGTCAGTCACAAAGAACAATCTTCAGTTCAGTTCACAAAAGGAAGAACATGAAGTAATGAATGTGTGTGACAGTCAGTATAGTATGCGTCTGAAAGAATTAAATATAAACACACAAAAAAGATGAAAAAATAAAACATTGAAAAATATATAAATATATATATAAGAAAATACAAAACAAAATAATAAAAAAAGGAAAACAAATAACTTCCTCATTGCTAGTGACGTGCGCGTCTCAAGGAGGGCATGCAGTAGATTAGCTGGTGTATTGCTAGTATTTTACAGCCCACATTTGCCAATCTACTGCAACAAACAACCAGGATGAGTCAAATTCAATGAAAATTAAACCCAACAAAATAATGAATTCACAGTATTTGCATCTTTCACTACTAAACATGTTAACATACCTTTGTGCACGCTTTGCAAACATGTCTATGTTATTTCAGTTACAAACAAATGTAAAAATATGTGATTTCCAAATAATTTATAATGAATATGAAACAATATTGGTTAGTTTACATTTGGGAACAACCTGTAGTTATATTTTTTGTTTAAAAGTATTGTTCCATGCCCCTTGCATCAACACAGAAAATGTGTATAATTAATATCTACATATGCAGGCCAAATATGGTTTTGATGCACGTGGGAGTGGGGGGGGGATGTTGTATAAAGAAAAATAGCTTTTATATGTATATAATAGTGTACGCAATTCTATCTAGAGCTAAAAATCACTGTTTTGCGAAACAAATATTGAAAACTTGACTTTAAAAAAATAATCTCAAGTATGGTATTTGTAATTAAATATTTATTTCGGAGTGGTTTATTTTTCACTCTTGGAGAAGGCTAATTCATATAGAATGTGTCCGATGTCCTTTGCTTGGATTACCATCCTTTACACGTTCTTGTACAGTTTTGAAAGTAGAACTTATCCTACCATGTAAGTATGCAAACCATCTATCTGTGCAACTGTCTCGTTTGTTTTGAACGTAAACGTTAAATGCCTTATGGGACTTAAATTTG
Source organism: Mercenaria mercenaria (assembly GCF_021730395.1). Taxonomy (NCBI): domain Eukaryota; kingdom Metazoa; phylum Mollusca; class Bivalvia; order Venerida; family Veneridae; genus Mercenaria; species Mercenaria mercenaria. Next base: position 33,416 of record NW_026461475.1, on the reverse strand, counting down.
ATTGAAGTATCTGTTCAAACAGTGAACATTTATAAACACTACTGGCATGACTATGATACCAGAACTAACCAAACTATCAGCGTTCGTAGTATATGTATAATATACTACCGATATATATGCATATACACAGTGTTATATTGTACAAATGCATTAAAACAATTAGATTGAACAATGAAATGTATTTATTGTGAAAAAAAACATAAAGAAGGAACAGAAATGCGCTTTATTCTCATGTAAAATGAGTAAGAAATAATTTTGTAAAAATCCTTTGGATGCATATAACGCAGCCAAGCAACATAATACAGATTCGGTTCGATTTAGTCTGTTCATGAGTAAAATGTGCAACTAACTTCTCACACACTAGCATCCGGCCACATTTAGGAAATCGTCACATTCATTTTAACAATTTTGAGGAAATGGAGGCTTAAACTTCAAATTCTCAATCATATCTGGCCCATGTTTAAAGAAATGAGGACATGTATAAATATCACGAATAATTCCAAACGATAATTAGTTTTAATTACTACATCTGATACATTTAAAATGTTTTATACAGTAAGATATGATAACTAGCATATTGCTTTTGTGGGACACAGCTAACTTCGCAAGTAATGAAAAGTAGATATAGTTCAATGTAGGATTAAAATACAAACATATTCAAAAGACTAATTGGTGAGCTTTGACCGACTGAAGGGGAGGTGGGTTACTCTAACAGTAAATGATTTTAGAGATAGCACAAACTTCAGAGATTTAGTATATAAGATGTTCTGTCACATACTCATAATCACACACACGCACGCACGCACATACTATAAACAAGTAGTTTTAACATGGTTGAAACAAGAAGTTAATGAAATGGTATTTATCAGGACAACAGTATGCCGCTTATAAATTCAAAATGCTTAATTATAGTAAGTTTAAGCCGTATGATTTTACTTATCCTGGACGAGTTTAAATGCATGAGGACTGTCCGGGACCTTATATTATGAATAAGATAGACATCATTAATTTTTTAGCATTGTCAATATTGTGTTATTGTTATATCATAAATGACCGCCATGTGAAGGAAGAAATATATAATCAATTACTTGTCTTTGAACAATTTCCTCTGCCGCTACAATTAAATGGACATGTATTTTCGTAGAAAAAATCCACCTTTTCTGTGTTGTTTGCAACATAAACCGGTTCCTTGTCCATAATGTTTTTAACAATCGTATTCACCGATTCAACATGAACCTCATATAGCGATTTGTCGTTTGACGCCTGAAATACATAATTATTGTATAATAAATTAAAATATGGCAAATAAAGCTCTTAACAGCTCACCACATTTTCATAGCTTAAACAGGTAACAATGTTTCAAGATTCAGCGAACAGTGTAGGATTTATAAAGCAATATAGGGTGACCTAACCCACTTGTGGCAACCGTTTATACTTTAATAAATCAAAATCGTGTTAAATGGACCTATAGCAAAGCAATCATTTCCAAATTAGACGATTTGTGAAGGTTAAGATGGCACTTGAAGAGTTCATTTTTACATTTCGCGGCTCTTCGTTTTTGACAACGCGGAATAACAAACATACTTTGTAAAAGTTGACGCGAAAATCAATTTTAAGAAAATGTTTAAAAATCAGATGAAGGTTTATGATGACGTTATTTCTATAGCTTTGACAAAAAGAAACAAGTTCAAGCTAGTTCAAACAACATTGTGTTCCAGATGAACCGTTGTGTAATCGTAAGCATAAATCAAGCCAGTAATTTCTGATATGAAAGTTGTTTAACGTTTCATAAATATATATAAATGGGAATGCAAGGCCATGTTTTCAGCAAAATCTAAAAAGCGGACCACACAAAGAAAGTAGACAGTTTCTGACGAAATATTTTTAAATATTTCCTAATCAACTGAGAGAACCTTCACAATGTCAGAAAGCGGCTATTTTTTCACCAAATCAAAATAATGACAACAATTACGGTAGACGGTCACCCATAGAACATTTATATCAAATCTTTAAAGAATGCATCGTTCACAGACACGGAATGACGGCGGACGTTGAATGATGGCAACAGCTCACTATTGGCACGTTAATTAACTGTTTTTGACCATGTTGAAACGTTAATTAACTGTTTTTTGACCATGATGAAATGCTCTGTTAACATGAACATTTCCTTGAGAACTTTGACATTTCAGATGCACGATATTGATCTTCAGTAAATAATCATAAAATACACATACATTGCAGTTAAATATTTCGATCAATTCCAAACGGTACAGTTGAATTGATGATCTAGTTTTTGACATATAGTAAAAGGTTGTCTAGCTGTAAATGTCGACATTGCATTCTTTCATATACAGAAAAATGCTCAAAGTAAAGTCCTTTAACGATTTTTTTAAAAAAAGATAAATTAATATCCTGCCACTAGATCTATATTTTATTTTTCTAATTAAACACTTTTCAAATCAAAAGTGTCACACCGATAATAAACTTCTATATGAAATCAATCTTAATAATCCCCTTTTTATAGAAACTTGAAAGATAAGCATAAAAAGTATTATTTCGTTTACGTTTAATAATGTAGATCTGCACGTTTGATTAACCGGAAGTGATGGCGTAGCGTCATTTATCTTGATAACGTTGAATAAAGCCTGGATTCGGCGTACGAAAATGAAAATCACGTTATGAATTCATGGAAACCGGCGGCTACATTTACTACAATGGAAACGTAACTTTCTTTCTACAGTTAAATATGATATTAAAGGATATGACACATTAAGCAATTCAAAAGAAAGGCTAAAATCCAGATTGAAATGTGTAGATCACATTAATCATGGAAAAATTTCTTATAAACAAGCACACGAACATATTCTTTTTATGTTGGCATATCATACGCCATAGGCAAAAGATCACAGTCATTTGCCCTTGTTACAATAAGGAAGTGATTAAGCGCAAAAAAATGATTCCCTGTTAGATAGTGTGAATATTGATGCAGTTTTGAGTGAGAGACCTGCAATAAATGGCATAACTGAATAGAGGTAAGTTTTGCCTCTTTGTGGTCATTCAGAGTATTCTTCATACGTACGTGCTTTGGTTCAAAATGGCGGAAAAATAAGCCGGTCAATCCCATGGTTATTGTGGCTGGAATGTTTTCTCTTGCATAGTTCTGATGAGTGCATATATTTTAGGGGGTTTGTAATGCATGCAAAATTGCAATAGTGTCCAGTATCTATATAAAACATACAGTAACAAAAGGCCATAGTTTATTTTCGACTGTGAAAAAATTCATTAAAATCACATTTATAGAAAACAATCTATTCGCGAAAATGTAATGGAACTCCGATAGACTCCCATAATGAAAACTTACTCAAGGTTCTACTTTTTCAAATCTGTCTAGCAATAAAACGAGCACACGATCCTTATCATTTTATTTGCTGAATTTTCTAAATATATTCTGAAGTTTTGAAAAATCAGGGTTTAATCAAATTCTATATTGTAAAAAACACTACGTTCCGAACGTGCGGAATTACCTTAAATCAGTTCCATTTTATAGTTAAATGGAGGTATATAGAAATATGGTTTAAAACCTATTTCTAAACGTTGTTTGGAAAATGAAACATAAAATTTTGCATTTTGACCAATTTCAAGCCATTTTGTTTCTTGAAAGCATAAAAGGATCTTAACGCTTCTGAAAGTATTAATGAGCAGCTGCTTGTGTTTCACTTACTGCGGGATGTCATCTTTTTGGTCTCAGTAATATATTGTGATATTATAAGTGTATATAAAGACTTTTAAAATAGTGATCGAAAGTTTTGCAAATATAATTATGTAATTGAGGGAAAAGAAATTTCCTTTATGTCAAATATATGTCTAAAATGTAATTTCCCTCACTTCTTCGTAAACATATTTTATTTACTTTTGTAATTTATGACATTGATCAATACAAATATAAAAAATAAAAAGATACGTTCATGTTTTTGTGATTTTTTTCAAACAAAATAAACCATACGTTTAAGTGATTTGTGCTTTTTAATAAAATGAGTCATACGATAGATACTAAAGTGTCTCTAGTTCATTCATGTTTACTTTAACTACGGTAGAATCTATCTGTATCTGATCACCAACTGTATCTTTTATACTTCAATACATATGAACATGTACCTGTAAATCAAAAGCACACTGCGAAATGACGGCATCCGGGTCTTCGTTTCCATTAACATCCTTGTATGACGACATAGCCAGTGACCCTTTGATTTTCTCGGTGCACAATGACATGGCTTCATCTTCCGTGATAATTGTTCCTTCATCCTGGCGCTGGTTGAAATGAAGATACATGTGTTTCAATGTAGTAATAATGATTCAAATCTCTCAATAGCTAATGCTTTTTCACAACACGTTAATTGTATAAGATTACAACATTTATTTCATGCAAACCAGTCCAATTCTGGTATCGAGTCTGATTTTATTATTATCAAAATGAACGCGGAACTACATTAAAAACTGAGAAAAAAACACAGAAAAATTCTGGATGACTTTATAAATGAAATGCATGAATTTCTCCAGTGGAGAATATTCGAAGGATACGATATGTGGTGAATATTGTAGGAAAGCATGGGTAAACGTTAGGAAAGTGAATATATATTTTTTATCTCAAGTTTATTGCTTATGATTAAGTATTCGTGAAAAGGCAATTTTTTCAACTGAATCATTTTACTTTGACAACAATATGTTTTGGAGCCGGCAACATCAAAGTCAACAGTCGTTCTAATTCTTTGTCGTCATTAAAATGGACATTTCTCCTCTTTCTGTTCTGTGTAACTAGACATTGCTGTTTAGTTATAGACGAGGAATCAACTTCACAGTCCAAGTATTGTGAAGGTGAACAGAATGCTTCGGCTTCTCTGGTAGTCCTTTTGCAAATGCAGTACAATTTGTTGTCGTCACCCCATGCTGTAAGTTGTCTGTTCGTCCAAAATAGGTTATCGTTGCCGTCAACTCTGAAATAAACGTACACTTGATATCGATTGTATATAATTCTAATCATTTACTATATTTGCCCAAAGGTTGTAGGATTCCTGTATGTGCGAACTCTGAACATTTGATATCAATATATAATTCTAATTATTTCATATTCAAAATTATAAGACAGACATTTTTTACAAGTTTTTTTTTTTTGTTATAGGTAATAACGTTATTGTAATATCTAAAACATACGTTACACATTTTGGAAACGAGCTTAAAAACTAGCCATATCAAACATAGTCTTGCTGAATCAAAACTGTTTTATTTTCTAAAACACTTGCGATTCATCAATGAACGTATGTTTCTTTCGTATACAAGGTATTGCCAAAGGTTGAATATTCCTATCATATAGCATCTGTTGAAGTACATGTTGTGTAGCAGGTAGTGTAATAGAGGATATTTGTTTGTTTCAGTGAAATGTCAATTTTATTTCACAAGTGAGCATCAAAAACTGATATTTTTTTTGACGAGTGAAAATGACTTTTTTTGGTGCTCACGAGTCGGTTGGTATTTATTTCACTATTAACTGTGCCCTTGAAGCATTAAGCAGAAGAATTGTTACCGATATATTCAATCAGGAGTTATAGAGCAAATTGTACCGTGAAAACATCTCGAATGAGGTCATAATTAACGTTTTCTTGCTGCTAAATAATAGGCTTCTCAAAAAAAATTATATTAAAAATCTAATTTAGTGGCTCTGGTTTTTATCATTATAGATGACTAGGTTTCCACATTGGGCTAGACTTTTTGAAATAAAAAAAAATGACCTGTAGCTGTAGCATCCAGAATGTTATTGATGTTATTTATGATTTGAACGCATGATCCGTTATCAAACATTTGACCTTGCTTTAATAAAGACAAACAATCTGACTAGGTCTAATATAATTACAGTAAAAATCTAGCTTCTAGGGAATTAAAGATAAATCTGTGCCGTAAAACCCTACATTTTGACTCAATATTAATTTTTATACATCATATTTTACACAGACAAATATTCTGACCATCTGTCATTAGAATCATGCAAAATCATGTCCCTTAGAAGGTAAATAAGTTTTCTTTGAATTGACCTAGTGACATGACCCTGTTCAAAAGCTGACATAAAAGATTACAAACAAGTCAAACATTCTGATCATTTACAAGTAGATCAGGCAGCAACTATTGTCGTTCCTAAAGAGCTTTCAATATGTTTCTATGATCTGACAGAGCGACCTAGGTGTTCCACCAAATTAACCTGGCTTCGGACTTTAACTAGACTTTAACTTGATTTTATACAGGCAAAACATTTTATCCGGTTTCATTTAGTTTAATGCTTAAATGTTTAACACATACCATAACGCATATCTACATTGTTTAAAGAAATAAGAATTAGATCTAGATTTACTTTGAAATATGAGACAATATCACGAACTGCCAGAAGCGGGCACTCACCGAGGGGAATGTTATTGATATTAAAGCGACTTAACGCCAAAGGTTAATCGCCAGGCTAATAGTTCAGCATCAGATAATTCCTTGAACGTGACCCGTTCAGATATCTCCAGTTTTTATAAGTAAGTCCTAGATTGGTTGATCAAACATATGATTGAGATAGGGAGCAAAATACGACATGCATAGGCATTAACCTTAAACTGTAGAAGGATAAGTAAAATGACACCTGATAAAGCTATCATTGAACAGGCAAAGACCTGTTATCTCGTCTCAAGGACCTTTTAAGATCATCAATCCAACGAGTAAACTACGAACAAGTAACGGGTTTAGTTTTTGATTCGGAACTGGCTAATTCTTTGGTGAGTGACCGGCGATTGTTCAAAATGGTTGAAATCTAGATTAGATAGAATACGTTTAAGCTTTGACACCCAGCGGTTTGTTTTGGCAGTATACGGTGAAACATAACCTCAAAGAGCTAAAGAAGAAGGTTTCGGTAGAGCAATACGTTTAGTTTGTTTTTTCCCCGTGCTGTAATTTATTTTATTTTAATAAATGGAAAGATAACATTGAAGGAAGTTTTTTTAACATATAGTGGAGATTTATTTTATTGTAGAAACAATACATCTTCGACGGCCGTTGTTAATGAAAGACAGGAAGTAAAAGTGTTTACTGAAAAAAGTGTAAAAATTATTCAGTAATCCTATAACGTGTGACAAATGTAGCGTGTAGATTTCAAGAAACATTTTTGTTTCTGTACTTGACGTAGTGACCTTCTTTTGACCCATGATAGTTTAGTATTGAATGCATCCAGCATTTATTTACGACCAGCTTTCATTGAGAGAAAAATTGTGGCCTTAAGTGTGTTAACAATCCAATCGGCAGACCACGGGCGACAAACCCGTAGCTTAGACATTACCCAAGTGAGCTTCAAAAAAGAAAGAAAATGAAATGTGATTATATATACGCATGTATAAGTTAAAATATCTAAAATGAGAAACACTATATTTAATGTTGCTTAGTTCATTATCTACCTTCACTTCGGTTAACCGCGTGTACCCCTCTACCATTGAGGCTATTTTATATGTAAAATTAAGAAATTGTCATTTAGCATTCTTTTGCTATTCAATCTGCACAATTTGTCCCAAGACATTTACCGACTTTCCTTGAATTACATTATACATATGTGTAATTGATAGTAACATTTTAACTTGTAAAATACCCTTTTAAAAAAAAAATGCCTTTCTGAATTGGACCATACATAACTCGAGACTACAAATAACGCATTGATGAATCCGACATTTTCACAAAATATTACATCATTCTACGTTTTATTCAAGCATAAAAATATACGCATTACACTAACGTAGAACGATAATTAATTAGCCATTGTTGTATAAAGCAGTATGTTTTGCATTTTATATGTTTAAGGAGGTAAAAAAAACTATATACCTAAAATCATTGTAACTTTTACTATTTCGTAATTTATAGACATGTTGCGGTCTAAATTTTCTTCGCACTGACTAATTTAAATACCTCCAGCTATTAGAAAAGGCATCATCTTTCCAAGCAAGCCCAGAAGTTGTTCCATCCCTATGCCGGAAATCGTTTGAAATGTCATTGTCAAAATGACCACATAAGCCTTCTACGTTATTTAAATCTTTCGGTGCCATTGTAATATCTACATCAATGTATCCATATTTCAGTGAAACTGTTATTTTTGTACCAATTGGTGTGTATATCTGCAAAAGAAATAACAATAATTATATATGAAATATCGCAAATAGATTTATTTGACTACAAACAGAATTATATCAAACAAAACTGATTTCGTCTGCGTGGACACTCATTCTCGCTGATAATTAGGCCATTAAATCATTTGTATTTGCAAAATGAATGCCGTTATGTAGGTTAAATCTTTACTACCAATGCATGTTTTCTTAAAATAAAATAAAATAAAACAAGCACGTATGAATCTCATGTTTCAGTGGTGGATTTCATTTCTAGTAATAATTGTAATTTTAAATATATGTATCAACTCATAAATACCATTTTAAATCGTTACTAAAGTTACAAGTTGGTTATAAATGTACTTGCATTTTTGGGGATTTAGAAAGAAAATATTCACTTGTTCACATCTACTTGTCCAAAACCTGACAAACCAAGATTAAGGGCATTTACCTTAGGATGAACTGAGCCAGAGCAGTATAAGTTGGAATTTTTTGTAACGCTTCACGGATAAAAGGAACTGTTCAATCTCCAGAACAGTTTTGTATTTTTTAAAAGATAAAAACCTGATTAATCATCAATGATTTTGTGAAACTGATTTTAAATCAAACAATATGTTTTCATTGCATTGATGAAAATGTGAAACTAACGTGTTGTTAGAGAAAAAATAATCTAAAACCTAATAGTAAATAACAGTTTTTTTCAGTGTTAGAAATATCTGAAGCAAACGTACAATTTTTGTATTTACAGATTGTCATTGATTTTGAGATTTATTTAGTTATAGTCTATATCAAATATTTCCACAGTTCAAAATATTCAACAGAATGCAGTGTAAGAAAGAATTATTTAATCTTCATTGTGAGCTCAATATAACTATAGCATAATTTATCCTGAAATAAGAATTTATTACGTAACAAAATATGTACAACAAACAAAACCAGTATTGTATCATCAATATTTACCAGTCTTTAATACACTGTTCTAATAAATTGTTAGAATATACTCCTAATTACAAGGGAGTCGTAGAAAATCTTTTTAAAAGCTATGTTAATAGTTATGAAATGTATGTAAGTTGTAAACTGCTGTGAATTAGAAGAGTTTCTCACTTAAGGTATTTACAAGAACAACAACGGGATTTTTCAAATTTGTTTTGACTTATCAATATTACATTTGATGACAAAGAGCTATTGCGTTACTCTGTGTGTAGTGAAGTGCCCCTGAATTAGACAAAATGCTTCAATTCAAGGATCTTGTTCTAAAAAGGTCATATTTGCTAGTCAGAAAAAAACAGTTACATCAAAATAGATGCGTCATTGTCATATGCCATTCATGACAGCAGTTTTTAGTATCATATTGACTCTGTGACATCTAAATGAGTCTCTGTACAATAAAATCTTCCAGATCTGGCCCGTTCATTCCAAATTATGGAAGTAATTTTGAACAACGTTTTAGTCCGTCGCAAAACGATGTATATTTCTAGATATACAGATTAGGTATGAACGTAAATCATTTTCCCATTGTAAGTAGAAGTGAACTTGACCTGAGTGACACCTAAATATATTCCAAACCTCTGTCTTTGATTAAAGATATATAAACCCAATGTATATACAATGTTTGCTCACAACACGTGTACCAAACTTAAAGATATTGGTCATTTACCAAATTACTTCTTTTTGCAACAGTGATTCATTGAACAATCGAATGCTAGTTCATAATTATAAGCTTGCTATATATCAAGTTTTTTTTTATACTAAATTAACCTCGACTACATTTAAAAACTGGAAACTACGTTTTTGATGATTAAAATGAAGCAAACTCTGTTTCTAAAACCTAGAACATTGATCTCGTCCCAGTCCAAGCAAGCCGCGCGGCTACTTCTATGAAATATGCACATGATTCGCAAATTACTGTAGAAGATTATGCTTTATCGCTCGAAACAGTGTCTTTCGCAGAGATGTGTTATTCATAATGCAATCGCTCGTATACGCTCGGCTGTACATTTAATTCATAATTTACACAAGCAGTTGAGTTTTCGGGTAATTCATAATTCAAATGATCGCACTCGTAAACACTGGCATATTGATGCCTATCATATACTCGGGTAAAATTCATAATTTACATGCGTAAGTTTTTGAAATTTAGTAAGGAATGACTTTGAACACCGTTTCTTATTCTTACTTTTAAAAATTTAGGGTCAGACTGAAAACTTAGGGTCGATCGGGTTAGCGGAATCAAACCATTTTTCTATGTGTTTTACCGTAATGCGTTTATACACTGTGCATTTATTTCATTTATAATGCTTTAACATAGTATAATACCCAATATTAAATATGTTTAAAGTTATAGACCAAATCGCCCAATACCAGTGACTGGCGTATTTATAACTGAATTTGGAAACACTTAGAGGGAATTTCTACAGTTTTTATGTGCATCTTTCTACGCAGCCGACATATCTAAGGAAAATTCAAGTAAAGTCAACATTTGTTGAAACATGTGACAGAAAATCTTAAATAATATTATGGGGAATCTTGAATAAAATAACATTTTTCAATGAGTGTTATCGGAAATCAAATGTTGATACTGGTTTCTGTTGTACTAATATGTATTATGCCTGACATGTATCATGCAGCTTGCCATTTATGGCTGTGTTTTGACAGCGCATTTTAGTACAAAGACAGTATTGTTCACATAATGTTAGATAACTAACTTTGTACTGTTATGGCAATATCTGCTTTCAGATCATTTAGAATATTCAATTATAGAAAGGATTAAGATTTAAACTTCTAGCAGATATAATCAATTTGGTCAGGTTCACGCAAGTTTTCGTCCGAACAGATGTTGTATTCAAGCGGTCTTAACATTAAATTCAGACTGGTGGCACATACATTTTTGGCGATTTTATACGTTCACAGTACAATTATCTATACAAAAGGAAAACAGGAAAACAATATATGAAACAGTCTTTTTTTCAAAATTAAAAAAAAATCTTTACTATGAGTATTTTTCATTGAAAAATGATCACAAAAGTGAATATGAAACAAGACTTTTTTTCATTTGTATCCAAAATTGTTTTGATATAGTATTACAAATATGACCAGATTTCAAATATAGTATATAATAAAATCTGTAAAAATGATAAACCTTATTTTGCTGTCTTGGTGCATATTTTGGTTGGTATTTATAAAGAAAAAAAACATGAAAAATCGCTGGAAGTTTCAGCTACAGTAGGTCTGTTCAAAACATTATTTTACTAAAAAACAAGCCTGGTGACCCATGTATTTTTTTTTTTGACTGATTGATTTCAGCACAAATTTTCATATATATGAATTTGAAAAAACAATCTATGAAAGGACAAAAACTACAGGAATTCTCTTATTTCTTTTTTGTTTTGTTTGTTTTTGTTTTATTAACAACTTTCATTTTCGATAGAGTTTTGCATGTCCCTTGGTACCCTTAGTACTTTTTTTGTACTTCGTATGTTGATTAAAATATCAAGTTTGCTGTTTCGATGCACGTGATATCAAAACAGCATTATTTGTTGAAACTCTAGTATAACGGGCATTCTGTTTTGACTGGATTAATCAAGCTGTCCTGAAGGCTGCCGGAAAAGGCATTTTTACATCAATGGAGACCAATTTTAAATTTTCATTTAATGGCGATGAATCGACAATGTTTGCGAAATGTTATCTAAACTGATATATACTATATCTGGTATTTTGGGAACCTAATTCTATTCATTCCGTAATGAAAGTCAACTGTTCTGAATATAATTATATCTCTTAATATATATATATATATATATATATATATATATATATATATATATATATATATATATATTGTGGTGGTGATTTAGTTCGTATAAATTCTCTCTACTATATAATAATTTATAATGCGAACTTGTATCCTAGCGGATCTCACGTATGGGAAAGTCAACTGTTCTGAATATAATTATATCCCTTAATATATATTAAGGGATATAATTATATTCAGAACAGTTGACTTTCCCATACGTGAGATCCGCTAGGATACAAGTTCGCATTATAAATTATTATATAGTAGAGAGAATTTATACGAACTAAATCACCACCACAATATACCAGACCAATTACGGTCTGTACAAATTAAGATTTTCCATCCCAATTGGGCGCTCGCGATAAATTTGATTCAGTCGTGCGGTGCAACCAACAATATATTTTTTTTTAATTTTATGCTGTTTTTCGAGTTAGTCAATTTTCAATATTTCCAGTGACAATAAAAGATGCAAAGTTACTATATATATATATATGGTTTCTGAGAACTTTTTTTATTATGTATACTTCAGATCTGGGAACGATCATAGATCATCAAAAAAAGTACGTTCCAACATACCAGGTCGTATCATATACTGAACAGCAAAAGAAACTATCCAGATGTATAACTGGTATATTTTGAAATGAAAAAAAAATCAAATTTGAATTGTTTTTTCATACCAAATTTATACTTGAAAACCTTCACGTGATAAATTTTTTAAAATCAATCAACCGTGAAGTCAGAAGTTCCACAATAGCCGTTTGAAAGACTATATCTTCTGGGCGTCAGTTGCATTGTAACATCCCAATTGGGCGCTCGCGATAAATTTGATTCAGTCGTGCGGTGCAACCAACAATATTTTTTTTTGATTTTATGCTGTTTTTCGAGTTAGTCAATTATCAATATTTCCAGTGATAATAAAATTTTACAAAGAAAATTGTTAATTACAGGCGCACGTGAATTTCGTGCACAACGGCTCTTGTGGGACTACTGACGTCACGGTTGATTGAGATTTTAAAATTTTACACGTGAAGTTTTTCAAAAATTTAATGTAATGTTATATGAAAAACACAGGTGATTTATAAATTAAAGTTTTTTAATAAAAAATACCCCTGTTATAAAACTGGATAGTTTCTTTTGCTGTTCAGTATATATATTTATGTATATATAATGTGTGATTTACAAATGATATTGGATAATGCGCTGTGCTGGTTTTAAAACGGAAAAGGCATTTCATTCTAGTGTTAGTTAAATAACATAAAGGAATATAACTTACATTATATAGGTTGTCATTTTCTTTTATGATTTGCAATATTCCACCTTCACCACAATGTGTAAATCCCAAATAATTGATACTGCCGCAAATATTAATCATGAAAACATCTCTCCCTGCTCGTATTGCAACAGCACAAATACACGTCGGTGAATTCCAGCATCTTGTAGTTATTATCTGAACCTAGTTGTAAACATATTAGCATATGAAGTGCACTTGTTATATCTTCAAATATCGACGTTAAATATTAGTAATATCTATCTTATAACATTAATAAGATTAACATTCCCTTCTCAAGGGAGCATAACAACCATTTCCATCATAAAAGATGAACAGGAACGTTGATAGTTTTAGAAGTCCTTAAATTGTATTTTATTTATAACAGGCATTGATTATGTGAACTATATAGTAATTTTATGTTAAACAGACTAATGTTTATTACATGTACTTCTTTTATTTGAAGATTTGATGCAAAATATGACACCAATAGCATTTCACTATGTGGTGTAAGTGTTGCTTAATCTGCTCAAATACTTGAAATGACCATTCTTGCCAAGCATATGGACAGTTTACGTTATCATTTAAGAAAATGTGCGACTAACGTGTTGTAATTACTAAAATCATATTTCAGTCAAACATGTCTATAAAGACCACCATTGAGAGAGCCAAAATGTGGTCTTAATTGGGAGATGGTCTTTATTCAAATGTTAAATACACTGTAAATGTTAAAATAGGAAACAAAACTTGTGGTCTTTAGAACAAGTGGGTCTCTGTTCAGAGGTGGCCTTTAACACAAGTTTGACTGTATACAATAACACCAAAATAAAGTACTGTAAACTTTAAATCACAGTTGTATTTACCTTAGAATTTGTAATAATCATATATAATATGTTATTGATATTATGTATTTGAAAATGTGTAAGTAGAATATTTGTTCTTTTGTTTTGGGTTTAACGCCGTTTTTCAACAATTTTAAGCAGTTATCTAACAGCGGGCAGTACACCTAACTGGTGTTCCTGGATTTTGTACCAGTACAAGCCTGTCCTCCGGAAGTAGCTGCCAACTTCCCTACATGAATTAGAGGTGGAGGACGAATGATGTCAGACAGAATGTCTTTTATCAAACGGAGGACATAAGCCCCTCACAGGATCAAACACACAAGTTCGAGATCAGTAGATTTTCTTTAGCTTTCTCTATTGAGCTATGTGGGCGTCAGTAAACTAAGTATACATTAAAGAGGTCAATTCCAATGTGTAAATGAATTTTGAAATTCTTCAATGTAGAAGTGTTGCGGCTCCAAGCCTATATTATATTGTTTTCGGTTATTTTGCTTCCTCAAATGTAGTCGCGACTACTACAAGAAACCGGGAAGCAAGCAGAATATATATACAAACGACAGGATGTAAGGAGTCTACCGATTGGTCACATCTACATACTTCGGTCCAACAGGTGTTTGCGTTTCATGACAGTCTATTATGAATTCAAGGGTGTTTCACAAACAATAATATGATAGCAAAAAACGTAAATTAATTACATATATTAAGATTTTATTGAAAATGAAGATCGTTTCATTTCTGGAGTAAATACTATTGTAAAATATTTATGGACATTTATGTATTTTATGTACCATAAATTTATTATTGTTCCAGACGACAAATATTAACTGGGCCCGCAGAATGTGACTGTCTTGCCTCAAGTTAACTATGTATATATAATAAGCTTGGATCTTTATAACAACCAATCAGAGTTAAGTTTAACATCAATCTAGAATAATTTTCTTTTACCCGTCCATCCTCACCCTTGTTTTAGAGGGAATCATAAAAAGGCATATCATTTTGTATTTGTTTTGACAGTTTATTTTATTTGTAACTCTTCATGTTGTATCTTTTTCGTATTGTCAAGCGTATTTTCATATCGCGATTTTCCAACTTTTATGGGTTGAAGAATATCCCATGCACCTCCGTGCATTATTTCGTCCCTTGCTGGTATTTGTGTAGAGCCATGTAAATGTATGTAGTTTGTAAAAACTCATTTTCAACATTTAATGGTGCTTGTATGAAGTAACTACTCGTATGGATAAATAAAAAAAAAAACATGCTTACAGATAAAAAAGTATCGTAATTATAAGTTATTACCTCTATTTTAGTCCCTTTGTGTTTGTAAAGTAAAAAGACACCCTCTAGCTGCATCTCATAGTAGCTAAAATGAAAATGAAAAGATTGTAAAAGTTAAACCCTGTATGACTGTAAATCAAGGAAGGTCCAATAAAGTCTATACAAACATTTACAGCACTGTTTAATTTATTTTTCATTGTAACACTGCAACATTCAGTTGGTATAAATTCCAAATTTTCCTCGTTTAACAAGACCATAACTGGGTGGGTATCCGGTCCACAAATGGATACCATTTCGATGCCTGGTGACCCCATGTTCATTTGGTTCTAATGAAAGAGTTATGTTTGCTGAATAAGACTTAGTGAATAAGATGTCCAAAATAATATGCAAGAATCACTGCAGTCATGTCATTTGACTTCGAAATGATAAATCTTACACTGCCATAACTGAATTTCTATTGAAGTATCATTGAACACTATAAAAAAAAGAAAAAAGTCTATATCATACTTTGTCACGTCTGTTCTTTTAAGTATACAATACACTTTCAAATGATACCAACAATACATGAGCTTACCAACATCAATATTTTATAGATTTTAATAGCACTGTTATATAGAACTTGCTTATTTATGGATCAAATACCTTAATATCAGTATTGTATATATTACAAAAACAGCCCTCATGATCACAAGTTACAGAAGGCACAACAACGCACTAAATGCCACTGTAGCCAAGCGATAGAGGCCTTCTTTTAAGAGCGGGCGGTTTTGGATTTCTCGCTTTGTGCACATCATTACGAAGATAGCTGTAGGATTGGTCATCCCGTATATGATTTCTCGTATTTTGCACAAAGCAGAATTAATTCAATTAAGAGAATAACATGCGGTGATAAACATTTTAACGTTCAAATACTTTGGCCCCACATATGTAGGATTTGTCACGGAGGGACTGAAGGACCCGATATTACTTAACAGCCTAAAATTTTCTGCCCAAAACATTTAAGTTAGTCAAGCGGTTTATCTACATTGCCTGCTCCAAATATAAACATTAACACTGAAATATTTTGTGTAATGCCTAATGTATATTTTACACAGACGGAGGTGCCTCGTGTTCGACTTTTACTTATCGAAACCAGAAAAATTCAGCCAAAATCAAAGAAAGCATGTTAATTGTTGAACTGGACAAGGAATCGACATTTGTATGAGAGTGTATAAAAGTTATGAGGGATTATATTTTACTTTAAAAACCTATTAAGAAAAGACAGGAACATTAGTATGGCGGAGCATTGAAATAATATCTAAACGGTTTTGTGTTAATATTTTAATTGTTTGCAGTGTGGCACCGTTAAATGTCGCAACACCGCTAAATGTCGCAACCACCGTTAAATATCGCAAGGTTGACGTTTAATGTCGCAATCACCGCTAAATTCACAAAATTATCTGCCGCTAAATGTCGCACATTTAACGTTAAAATGTCGAAAAAAATGCGCACCGTTATATTTCGCAATACCAACGCTAAATGTCGTACTTCATATTTGACACTATGACATATATAAATAATTCCTTGTGTAATTTCAAAATGGTATTTTACGTAATTAACGTGAATCTTCAATGATAAAATAATGTGGCGTTAGCTTTAAGCCCGACGGAAGTCATACTCATCCTCCCCCATTTAAGCTGCATGGATAGTCGCCTTATGACTTTAAATGTAAACCTCCAACAAAGAAATAGAACCCATGACTGATTACTAGAAAATATTCGTTTTCTACAGCTACACTTATACAAAACACAGTAACACTGTTTAGGTTGACTGGCTTCGGGTATGGTGTATAATAAGTGACAGGTTTAAGTCTCTCTTGTGCACTCTTTTATACAGACTGCCTTAAGAAGATTGGGCAGTTCACATTATTTGCATGTGCATCAAATTGCGATTGAATGTATTTCAACCTATCGATGTCCGATCCTTTGGCGGAAAGGCATTTGAATGTCGCATATATCTTACATTTTACCATTACAAAAATTTCATTTTGTAGCAGCTTTTACTGAAATAAAACAAATTGAGCTCCGCTGAGCTAGTTTAGCCTATATATTTTGATAGAAGCCACTCGCTTTCTATACGCCCGAAGGGACGTATTATGTTATGACCCCGGTGTCAGTCCGTCCGTTAGCAATTTCGTATCCGCTCTGTAAATCTGGAACCCTTTGAATGATTTCGAAGAAACTTGACACACATGTCGACCATATCGAGATGACGTACAGAGCGCATGTTTGGGATGGCTTGCTTCAAGCTCAAGGTCACACTTAGAGATCATATGTCTTATGACTTTGTTTCGTCCGCTCTGTAGCACTTGAACTGCTTGACGGATTTTAAAGAAATTAAGCATAAGTATTCGTTACATCGAGATGACGTGCAGAGCGCATGTTTTGGATGGCCCGCTTTAAGGTCAAGGTCACACTTAGGGGTAAAAGGTCATACCTTCCGGCGTATATTGCTCAGCATTGCGGTACTCTTGTTATCGAAATGCGAAACGAAGCAAGACAGTAGGACACACGATGTCGCGTCGTAGTGTCACTCATCACAGCGTGTGTCGAGCCCCACCCCCTCCCCCCACACTCCCCCTGAAAACTAGCTGAAAAGTGACTTATTCTCATCAAAGAATGTTTTCCAAAATAACACCGAACCGACGCAAAAAAAAAGTAAAAAAAAAAACAACAAAAAAATAAAAAAAAAAAAAAACAATAAAAATAATAATAATAATAATAATAATAATAATAATAATATGTACAAGAGTTCAATATACTATCAGACACGAGTAAATGTCTAAAAAGTCTTCTGCTTAAAGTCAAGAAGGCTTAACTCAGCGCCATCTAGCGAAACGTCAAACGTTATGCTTGACGACGTCACGTCTTTGCGTTCTAAACGTTGACGGTAAACAGCTTGTATGCTGAAGATTTCATTTCGAATCCATCTTTTCGTCATATTTAAACAATAAAATATCTACTTGTAGTTCAGAAAAGGAGTAGATATACTGCCTATTTTAAATATACATGTATTTCTGATATTCTTTTCCATCAAAGCTAGAATGAACGACTTGAAATAAAAAAAAAATAGATCTATATAATTATTTATTTCATGCTAACTGATGAAATAGTATATTTTATCAGTGTGATATAATCCATATCACTCACTGCATATCACTCACTGTAAATGTCGATCTCCTTGTACATTGTTTATGAATTTTAAATTATTTGCTTAAAACAGGATGAAAATTGTAGTTCGTGAAAATGGAATATATCTCACCTCGAAGTGAGATATATTCCATATTCAAAACATACAAAAATCCATACTCAGAGCAAACAAAATTTAATATCCTCTCTATATATAACTCATATAGTTATATTTAGAGTAAAATTATGGCTTTTTTTAAGCATTTGACCGTATTCGTATCTAACACTCAGACAAAACCGTCCACCATTTTTATCAGTAGTTATATGTGTATTTTTTTTTTATTTAAATAATGAGAGTATATAGCTGGATATAGTCGCTAAAGAACTGTCATTTTCAACTTTAGCTTGAAACTAAACCGGGTGATATGAATGAACTGAAATATAGAAAATGAAAGATTGGTGCCGTTTCCAAACTTTTACGCAAAAATTTAGAATACGGGTCCCTCGAAATCTGATCGCTCAGAGTCTGTTTTAAAACGGCACTTTCAAAAAAAAAAAATAAATAAATAAAAAGTAAATAATACAAGAGCTGTCACTAATGGTGACAAATGCCCCCGCAGCGCCTTGACCTTTGACCTGGTGACCCCAAAGTCAGTAGGGGTCGTGTACTCAATAACAACTATCAGCATGTGAAGTTTGAAGGTCCTGGGTTCAGTGGTTCGCGAGTAAAGTGCCTTCATGCAAAAAGTTAACGTTGTGACGAATGAACGAACTAACGAAAGGACGGACACTTAAAAACTAATATGCCTCCCTTCGGGGGCATAAAAATGAGGTTAAGTCAGTTGTCATACCATGCATACTTAAGGTATTAGATGCCTAATAGTAATATTTACAAAATGGTATTTGCTTGGTATATTCTTAAAGGTGACAGTGTTTCGCACTGTTTTGCAATTTGTAAACAACGTTTTTCGTGCCGTTTTATAAAGTTTTGTATAACTTATGGTATCTACTCAAGCTCGAGTAGAGACAAATTTCCAAGTGATGGTCATTAACCAAAACGTTTGCAGAGAACTCATTTTACCATTAATTTAAATAAAAAAAAATAAACTAAATTTATTGGTAAACAATTATAAAACACAAAATAAAAATGTCACTATCATTTTTGTAAGGTTTCTCAAGTAATCGGATTTAATGAGACAGAATTCTAACTTCAACATTAAAGATAAGGTCGAATCCTGTTTTTCTGTTTTGAATATTGCTTACTTCATTCAAAAATAACATTGGGGCAGACGTGAAATCTACCTAAATTTCTTCCACGATATGTAATCTAAAGAGTGAAAGCAAAATAGAGAACTTTTACCGCATGTAACTCAATATTTTCAAAGATGTGAAACTCTATCCCTTCTGTGTAAGTAGTAGATTCACTTTGAATAGCAAGAAATCGCTTTTTAAATTACCTTTTTTTCAATTTTTGTACAAAGCCTAATGTAATAAGCCTTGGAAGAAGTAAAAACAAATAAAGAAAATAAGGAAAAATAATTGGTCCCAGTAGGGCTTGAACCTACGCCCCGTAAGAATTACAGCAAAAGTAGGTTTATGGTAAGCATTGAATACTCTTCAAAAATGAGGCTCTCTATTACGCTTCTAATACCTTAATATTGGTAAAAATGTCATAAACGGAATTAACGAAAACTTGCGCGGATTTTGTTTATAGATTTAAAGACATTGAACAATGAAACTAAAATAAATGCAAGTACCGGCAGATCTCTTGTTTCTGAATCAAGAGATTTTCCAAAGGACGGGAGTAGGTTGCACTGGAAATATATCATCTAGGAGTGCCACAAACTAAGGACCATGACTCCAGGGAAAATCAATTAACCATAACATTTCAACCATATACACAACTAGGCTTAGAAGGCCGATGTGCCATGCCAATTTCAAAATGCTTAAATGCCGTGCGCATGAGACACCATAAGATCTTACGCTCGAGAAAATGCGTCATTGGTTCGTGATAAGATGTCGTGCGCTCGAGATAAGATGTCGTTCGCACGAGATAAGATGTCTCGCGCTCGGGATAAGATGTCGTGCACACGAGTTAAGTTGTCGTGCGCACGAAATATGATGCCGTGAACAAGAGATAAGATGTCGTGACCACGAGATAAGATGTCTTGTGCTCGAAATAAGTTGTCGTGCGCACGAGATAAGATATTGTGCGCACGAGACAGTTTAATCTTAAACAAAATAAATGAATGTCGTAACATACCACCGTAAGTACGCACGCATTAAGTGTGTAATATACTGAGGCTCGGATGAAGTTTAACTTGGGTTTGTAGTGTATATTCAATGCGTGTCTACGCTCACTTTGAGAGAATTAATAATTTCTAATAACACCCGAATAGCCGATGATAAGCTGGTGCCCATAATCAAATATTTCTGGATTCGGGCCTGGAAAGCACCCTATAAAATGAGTCTTCTTGCATGTTTGCTTCCCAGCACGTGTTGTACTACATCACGTTTACTCAGCTGTATCGATGCTTGAAGTTCTATGATAAATATATTCTTAATTTTCAGTCAATTAAAAGCAAATTTTTATTGTTGACTGTGTGACAGGAAAGGCCGTACCGGCGACAGTAACCATCAGAACAAATCAACACCCTTTACAATATTTACAAATTTATTTACAAAAGATGATTATTAACAATGAATAGATATGAAAAGAAAAAAAAAACTGATTATAAGAAAGAAAAAAAAAGTTCAGTATCTCTAGATACAAAAGTTCTTATACTTCCATTCTAATCTGACGTGACACAGGTCTTTAATGTAATTGTGAACTTTAAGTAGCACAAACAAAACAGATTTCTAAATTCAGTCCCTTTAAACCGTGAATACGTTGATTCCGTGTTGGCTCCCTATGGTGGTAGGTGATTGCATCCCTGAGCTGACTTCAGAGGATAACAAAAATCATCGTCTTTGCGGTTTACGGCACAACCATGGGACGAAAGCTCTGCGCTGGGAATATCACATCCAGGCGAGTGAAGACAAGTGAACCTCGGGCATTGTACTTCCGGGTTATGACATCACCAGGAAAAATCGTCTGGCGGAAGAAGCTCGATCGAGCATAAATTTCTAGCAAGAAAATAATTCAGACATAGATTCGTCTATAAAGTCGTAAGGTGGTGTGCGCAAGGCATATCTAGTCCAGTCTATTTAAAGGATAATGTCCCGCCAAATACTAAATTTCATGGGATTCACGGCTAAGCCGTGGACTCCGACTATTTGTGTTTCCACGGGATTCACGATATAGCCGGGGAATCTAACTACTTTGGCGCGAATTTAAATTGACAATTTGAGGCCCATTATAGTGGTTTTGGGGATAAAAACATAAATTACTGAAGTTTATAAAATATCAACTTTCTTATTACTGAACAGAATTTAATGAAATTTACATGGAAATTTAAGTTATGAAATACAGAAAAACATTAGAGGTATTTTATGCGTGAAATCTGACATTTACCTCAATAACTCAAAAATTTACAAAAAGATGATGCAATACCTGCATTTACGCTACAGATAAAATAAGGCCCGTATGTCAATTTGTGACACACGTCCCCCCTTAAAAAGAAAATTTATAATTTTCTTAAATGAAACAAAATGACATACTGAAAATAGCAAACACAAAAAGAAAACACACTGTCACTATCTGTACACCATATAATATAGCCACCTGTCTACACTCTACTCAAATAATCTGCACCTACATTTTCTCTACCAGGAATTGCTCTAATACTGATCCTATATGGCTGTAATGCTAATGCCCATCTCATCAGCCTGGAGTTGCTAAGTTTCGCTTTATTCAAATAAGTGAGCGGCTGATGATCTGTCTCTAATACAAAGTCTTTACCGAACAAATACCGGTGAAACTTAGCTACTGCCCATACTATCGCTAAACACTCCTTCTCTATCACTGAGTACTTTTGCTCCCTAGGTAGCAATTTTCTACTAGCATACGCTACAGGTAATTTCTCTCCATCACTTTCCTGAAGCAATACTGAGCCTAACCCTAAATCTGAAGCATCTACTCTCAATATAAAAGTCTGATCTAAATCTGGCAACTTCAAAATAGGCGGACCCATTAAGCTAGCCTTCAAAGTCTGGAAAGCCTTTTCTTGACTTTCACCCCACTCTACAAGATTTGGCTGACCCTTTTTCGTCAAATCTGTGAGCGGAACTGCAATGGCGGCAAAATTTGGGATAAACTTTCTGTAAAATCCAACTACACCTAAGAATGAACGTATTGCCTTCTTGGTTTTCGGTCTCTCGGCATCCTGTATAGCCTGTACCTTATTTGGAACTGGTTCAAGGGTCTGGACATCTCCTATCATGTGCCCTAAACATTCTAACTTCTGAAAACCTATAAAACACTTAGTCGGTTTTGCGGTTAACTTAGCCTCTCTTAGTCTGGTTAACAACTCAGTAAGGGCTACTACATGTTCTGGCCATGTGATTGTATACACCAGGATATCATCAATGAAGCTATCTGAGTGCCCTAGGTCCTTCAAAACCTTCCGCATTAGTCTACAAAACGTTGCAGGTGCGTTAACTAATCCAAAGGGCATCTTACGGAACTGGAACAAACCTTTCGGGTTCAAAAGCAGTCATGGGTTTAGCCTTTTCAGACAAAGGAACCTGCCAGTAACCTTTGCTCAAGTCTAGTTTAGAAAATATCTATACTTAGATAGCTTTGAAAACATCTCCTCCATGTTGGCATAGGTTCCGCATCGAAAACCGTCAGTTTGTTGACCTGGCGAAAATCTATACAGAACCTTATACTGTTATCTTTTTTCCTTATGAGGACAATAGGGGAGGAAAATGGAGCATTTGATGGTTCGATTACTCCCAACTCCAACATTTTATCTACTTCCTCTTTCACTACTGGCTGCGAATGAAAAGGAATAGGATAACCCTTTACTCTTATCGGATCTGTAGTTGACAACTGAATATCATGTTCAACTAAGTTAGTATTTCCAGGAATATCTGTCAGTACATCTGAGAAATTTTCTAACAAATCTACTACTTCCTGTTTACATGCTACTGGTAACTCTGGATTTACCTCTACATCTTTGTACGTTTCTGTACCCTGCTTTATAGGACACAAAACTATATCCTTTTCTACTCTACTCGAAAACTCATCACTACTTTCATTCGGATCTAATCTATCATAATCTCTCTGCTTCTAAACTACTTTGTTTTTCATATTCTATCTTTTCTTTCTGCAATCTAGCTTCTAATTCTAATCTTTCCCTATCTCTTTCTCTCTCTGCTTCTAACCTATCTTTCTCTGCTTCTAATCTACTATGTCTTTCCTCACGTTCCCTAGCCTGCTCTTCCTTAACAAAGTTACGTAACTCCTCTCCTTCATAACCTAACTCCTTTCCTACCTTCGTTAACTCTACTACACTAGTCATGTTTGATTACACTACGTTAACACTATATAACACTACGCACTACAGCTACTATAACAACCTGAGACACTAAATAAACAATCGTGAGGGAATACTAGACTACACTAGTTTACACTAAGGCTCTACAGTTACCACTGAAGCCAAAACAAAATACTATACTCTACGTATATACTACACAGAACGTCCTCACTAAAATAATACACTAAGTTGCGCAACAGTACTATGTGTCAATCAAGGTTGCATAGGCAACAATCAACTAAGTACAGTGACAGTAGGCTGCAACAATACCCTAGCCTGATCAAATATCAATCAACTGTAACTGGTGTTAACACTTTAGTGTAACAAATGAAACAAAAATAAACCAAAGTGCTTTATCCTAAGATAAAGTATAGGTATAACACAACAGTGTAGCACTAAAATATAAGAGTAGGTTAAAAGTATATGCAAGTAAACAAGCTTGCTAACACACACAAATTAAAAAAAAAATACTGTATCTGGTATGTATACAGTACACTAATACAAAATAGGATCACTGGGAGAAGTAGGGCGACGCACAAGTAAAAGTGAGTAGGATAACTCTCCTTGTCAAGGGCGGTCACTCTCAGCACAGATATATGGTGGCTTAATCATGGAGTGACACAAAATAAACCCAAAAGAAAATAAAAGGAACGAACTCACCCCAGAATCCAAGTGTCGTAAACAACTGTCTATCAGTCTGTGACCACTAAAGCTGGTTAGCTGAAGCTATGGATCTGTCTTGTCTTGTCTGAGGTAAGACGTCACTCTGAAAAATGAATAAAACTATTATATGTGTACCAATAGAACAAAACAAGAGGAATCTTTACAAATTATTGCTGCAGTTAAATGGGTGTTAATAATGTTCGAATAGCTACTGTGTCTGGTCGACCAATCCCACTTCTGACACCATTGTGACAGGAAAGGCCGTACCGGCGACAGTAACCATCAGAACAAATCAACACCCTTTACAATATTTACAAATTTATTTACAAAAGATGATTATTAACAATGAATAGATATGAAAAGAAAAAAAAAACTGATTATAAGAAAGAAAAAAAAAAGTTCAGTATCTCTAGATACAAAAGTTCTTATACTTCCATTCTAATCTGACGTGACACAGGTCTTTAATGTAATTGTGAACTTTAAGTAGCACAAACAAAACAGATTTCTAAATTCAGTCCCTTTAAACCGTGAATACGTTGATTCCGTGTTGGCTCCCTATGGTGGTAGGTGATTGCATCCCTGAGCTGACTTCAGAGGATAACAAAAATCATCGTCTTTGCGGTTTACGGCACAACCATGGGACGAAAGCTCTGCGCTGGGAATATCACATCCAGGCGAGTGAAGACAAGTGAACCTCGGGCATTGTACTTCCGGGTTATGACATCACCAGGAAAAATCGTCTGGCGGAAGAAGCTCGATCGAGCATAAATTTCTAGCAAGAAAATAATTCAGACATAGATTCGTCTATAAAGTCGTAAGGTGGTGTGCGCAAGGCATATCTAGTCCAGTCTATTTAAAGGATAATGTCCCGCCAAATACTAAATTTCATGGGATTCACTGCTAAGCCGTGGACTCCGACTATTTGTGTTTCCACGGGATTCACGATATAGCCGGGGAATCTAACTACTTTGGCGCGAATTTAAATTGACAATTTGAGGCCCATTATAGTGGTTTTGGGGATAAAAACATAAATTACTGAAGTTTATAAAATATCAACTTTCTTATTACTGAACAGAATTTAATGAAATTTACATGGAAATTTAAGTTATGAAATACAGAAAAACATTAGAGGTATTTTATGCGTGAAATCTGACATTTACCTCAATAACTCAAAAATTTACAAAAAGATGATGCAATACCTGCATTTACGCTACAGATAAAATAAGGCCCGTATGTCAATTTGTGACAGACTGAAACGTTTCAGACTACCCTTTATCATTATCTGGAATGTCGAACACGTCTTCATATCAACTGAATCAAACTGTTATTTTGCATGTTTTTTTTTTTTTTTTTTTTTTTTTCCTTCAAAGTTCTGCGTATTGACACATATATTTTTATTTACCTATAGGACTCTCCACATATCCAAATGGTACGCAGAAAAAAAAATCAAAATTGTGATGTTTTAAAACATTGACTCATAAACATATTAATTTTGTAACAATGTTCATTGAATGGGTATTAGTCCTTAGAAATCCTAATAAATTTAGTGGGTTCGCTCCTTTGAACTTGCATTTGAATGTAAAAAAAGTGTTTTTAAAATTTAAAATCGCAGCTGAATATTAAAAACATGTAAAACAAAAATATATCTTAGCGGGTAATGTACAAAATTAAAAACAAGTTTGACTTGCTGCAATAAAAGTGTCAATAACATAATACATAACAGATTTTTAAATATGTATTCATTTTGCATATTTTTCTACAGCAGGGATACGATTGAAACTCAGTTTGAAAGACTTTCAATGTCAAAAATGTACCACTGATTCCAATTTATACCTTTAAAAAGTATTAATAACGGTGTAGAGATTGTATAAAGACCGAATGCATGCCGCTTTTTTCTTCATTTATATACGCTGGTGAGCACTCAAGGAAAATACAATTGGGATAATGTATATGTTTATCTAAATGGAAACAAACGAAACTATGTTTAAATTTCCGTGTGATAAATCGTGCATAAAATGAATTAATAATTTCGTGAAATCGTCGACAAATGTGGACATTCTCTATATACACCTATAGAAAAATTGTAT
Source organism: Mercenaria mercenaria (assembly GCF_021730395.1). Classification (NCBI taxonomy): domain Eukaryota; kingdom Metazoa; phylum Mollusca; class Bivalvia; order Venerida; family Veneridae; genus Mercenaria; species Mercenaria mercenaria. The sequence continues at coordinate 6,674 of NW_026461475.1, read as the reverse complement.
CCTTTAGCGTCAACGGTTTGTAGCTTTTAACGAGCCTAAAATGTTGCATCATTTAGCGTTGGTTTTGTATCTTTTAGCAAGCCTTGATTTTGTAACATTAGGCCTATGGCCTTTGTGATATATTCTTACGCATAAAAACTCAAAACTCGGGTTATTCTACGATAAACCACTTTTGAGAACTTATTATTTCTTAATCAATATAACATTGTATTCAAAATATACCTCTCTGTGGAAAAATAAATGATAATGTATTTACATGTAATTAATTGCTTTGTGAGAAAAATGTTGTTTAATCAGCTCATATATTTCAAGCCATGAAACGTTAAAAGTATATATTGTCAACTAAAACTAATAAAAATACAGTGCTGTATAACTTTTGCTTAAAAAGCTTTCGTGTAAGTTTTATGTAAAGGTGTTAATTAGGTTTAGAATACAATTGTTTGTTTTTACTCGACCGACCCTGTCTTTTTACCACTGACCCTAAAGTTTTAAAGAAAGTATCGGATAAAAATGTAGATTTATGTGAAACAAGATTATTACTTAGTAAATCCAAAGCTCGTCCCTCCGTCTGGCCGTACAAGTCTATACATTAACGTCGGACCCTAAGTACACAGAGAAAAGTTGCTGAAGTGCGGCAGTACGATGGCGAAGCGCGACAGTACGATGGTGACACTACGATGGTGAAGCACGACAGTGCGATGGCGAAGCACGACAGTACGATGGTGAAGCGCGACAGTACGATGGCGAAGCGCGACAGTACGATGACACTACGATGGTGAAGCGCGACAGTGCGATGGTAAAGCGCGACAGTACGATGGCGAGGCGCGATAGTACGATGGTGACACTACAATGGTCAAGCGCGTCACTGCGATGGCGAAGCCCTCACTACGAAGGTGAAGCGCGACAGTACGATGGCGAAGCGCGATAGTACGACGGACTTTCACCATCGTACTGTCGTGCTTCGCGATCATACTGTCTGTCAGGATACTAGTTATATGACCCAGGGAAGTGCCTACGCCTTTAGTATCTTAAACAATGGTTCGGGTCCAATCGCTAAGGAGACTTTGTCTTAATAGTCTGAATAGTTCCTCTATTTTTGGGGCAATCTCTTACTGGCATATGCTATGGGAAATTGTCCATCTTCATACCTCTGAAGAAGTGCTGCTCCAACACCAGTATCTGAATCATCACACTGTAATATAAAAGGTCGAGAAAAGTCTGGTAACCGTAAAATAGGTGCTTGTTGTATACAATAGGGGAGTTGTATGCAGAGGTGGCAGGTTCAATAATACCAGCCTTTAACATATGTTGAACCTCTTGGTTAACCTCATTTCGATTCGAATATGGTATGGGGTATTGTTTGACTTTAACAGGTTCTTTTGTTGTTAGTTCGACCTTATGTTCTGTGAGATTTGTAGTCCCTGGACTTTCTGTAAAAATGTCTTGATATTGTTTCACTAGAGATTTTATTTGAGACATTTGGTCTTCGGATAACTGAGGATTAATTTTTACATCTTTATATGTTTCCGACCCTCCTATTCTGATAAGCTCAAGCAAAGTTTCGTCATCAACCACCCCTCTCTCTGTACTTTCATCGGCCACGATCACTGAAACACTTCCGGCAAAAATATCTTGTCTTTCCTCATACTTTTTTAAATAATTTGATATGGTAAAGTCCTATTTTGTCACCGATCTGTACTTTATAATCCATTTTATTGATCACATCTACTAATTCTTAAGGTCTTTTCCACTGGAGCATCAACTTACTGTGGATAGTTGGTAAAAGTAAAAGTACTTTATCCCCGACCTTCAAATTTCTGTTTCTGGCACTCTTGTCATAATGGTGTTTGTTCGTTTCTTGTGCTGCATTCAGACTTTCCCTAGCTATCTCACAAGTTTCCTCTAGTCGATTTCTGAGGTCTAAAAAATATTCATAGGTTTTTCTTGTTTCTGGTGTTTCAGCTTCAGTCCATAGTTCTTTAAGTACTTGCATAGGTCCTCTGACTGTCCTGCCATAGAGTGGCCTGTGGAACCTCTCGAAATGCAAACAACACTGCTGACAAATATCTGTCCCAGTCTTTCGGTTTTTCTTGACACATCTTTTTCAACATACTCTTTAAAATACCATTCATACGTTCACAAAATCCATTACACTTTGGATTATACGGAGTTGTGAACATTTGTTTCAGACTGATCAGCCTACAAATTTCTTCCATCAGGTAAGAGGTAAACTGACTTCCTCTATCACTCAAAATTTCGAATGGAAATCCTACTCTAGAAAATATATCTAGCAAAGCTTCAGCTACACTTTCTGTCTTAATTTTAGGTAATGGAACTGCCTCAGGATATCTTGTGGCATAGTCGACCACGGTAAGAATATACCGATTTCCTTTTTTTTAAAACAGGAGCAGTAGGTCCTATTAAATCCACAGCCATCCTATGAAATGGTGTTTCCATTATTGGCATATCTCCCAGCGGAATCTTTCTAACTTTTCCTTTTGGGATCATTTGCTGACATATATCACACGACCTACAAAATCTTGTGACATCACTAGATAACCCAGGCCAATAAAAACTTCTTTGTATTCTATCAACTGTCTTTCTTATTGATAGGTGTCCTCCAACTATTGATTCATGAGCTAAAGACATAGCCCTCTTTCTGAACTGAGTTGGAACCACAATTTGCTTTATCTCTTTGATAATACTGCCTCTCTCTTCGACGGTTCTATATCTATACAATACATCCTTCTTGACTTCGTACATAAATGTAAAACCACTCTTCGTCTTCATTTTCTTCTTATTAGAGGCATATGTCCACAGCTTTCCTAAGGTATTGTCCTCCTTCTGAGCTTTTTCTAAACGTTCGACATCAAGTTCATCCTGTCTGGTTTCGGCAACTTTCAATGGTTTTATTGACTGTTTTTCTTTCTCAGCCTGTGCTCTTTTTACCACAGCTACAACAATATTTTCTTTTGATGAAGACTGTTTTCCATCACTTCTCCAGTTTACGTCTGGTCTATCAGAAGCCCCTTTTATTTTTCCTATAGCAAAGTTGCAGATCAAAGTTGTCAAAACCATAGCTTCAACTTCTCCTGTATAATATGGTGTGTCAACCTGTATCTTTGCTGAAGGAACTACCCTTGAGCGTCCAATAATAGCAACCATAAGACACCTTTTATCTAACATTTGATCTTCTGATACGCGATCTTCCCTGGCAGCTGCCAACTCACAGCCTGTATCTCTCAAAACCTGGACTTCTTCATCACCTATATATCCTTTTCTCAACATTAAATTCCTTTCCCCGGTTGTTGTATCATTGGTACAGGTGCTCGCTATGACAGCAATTGATTTTCCACCTGCTAACATAAGCCGACCACCTTTTATGTAGTCTTTTAATTGTTCGTCATCTAAATCTACAGCTATACATGAGGCTGAAACCTTCCTGTCATCAGACTGTCTGCCTTTATTTTCCTGACCTTTCTTTCTCCGGTCTCTAGGTGTAGAATCTTGTCTACCGTGCTTATCTATCTGTCTCTCCTCGTAAGATCCCCTACTGGCCAAAGTAGACCCGCTTATTTTCCTCTTATTTTGGTCTCGGCACTCCCGTGCTATATGACCCTCCTTATTACATACAGGCTTTCTAAAAGCAGGCCTTTCTCTTTGTTGGGGTTGAGATGAAGGTGTCATACTTGGACGTTGTGGTGGCCATTTGGATGATGAATTATATATCAAAACCCTGTTTGAGGTTATATTACCACCATGCGCTTCAATGTATTGTTTTACCAACTGCGTGATCTCAGCTCTCGATTTTGCAACTTTTTCCTTTAAGAACAAAGCAAGGTCTGTGGAACAAGTTTGGATGAACTGTTCTCTAATCATAATATAAGGTCTTTCATCATTTCAAACGTATTGTCAACTTCTGTCATCTCTGTCCATCGACAGAAATACCTGTCCAGCCTTGCCATGAACTGAAATACAGTTTCACCACGCTCTGGCTTACATTCCCTGAACTTCAATCTAAAACCTTCCTCTGTCAACTGATAACGTTTCAGTACTGCTTTCTTCAATGCAGTGTAGTCGTTGGCTTGGTCTGGAGGCATGCTTGTATATACGTTCAGGCCTTTTCCTGTGAGTAATGAGCTGAGGCTTACAGCCCATGTCTCTTCTTTCCATCCCTGACTTTTTGCAAACCGCTCAAATCGTTCGAACTTCGGTAGCCTTGGCCGTAATGTTTTACTGGTCAAGTGCTCAGCACCTTTATCATCTCCCAAAGCTCCGGCATTAGTCTTTATTTTAAGCATCTCCAACTCCTGCAGCTTCAAAACACGTTTTTCCCACTTTAAAGCCTTTAAAGCTCTTTCTTCCTCTTTCAAAGCTCGTTCTTCTTTCTAGCGTTCGATCTCAAATAACCTTTTCTTCTCAGCCTGTTCAAGCTCGAACAATCGTTTCTTCTCGGCTTCTTGAGCCTCAAATCTACGCTGTTCATAATCATGACGCGGCCTTTCCTCATCTCGTCTAAGCATACGCTCCTCACATTCCGTATACTCCTTCTCTTTCCTATCTACAAATTCGATGAGTTCTGTCCCTGACAGACCCATACGTTCGCCCATCTCAACCCATTTATCGTAGTTCATCTTTAAGCTTTAAGCTGGAACTATCTATAAAGCGCAACTATAAAAAACTCAAGCTACCTTCAGTTACTACGCCTTCTGGTACACCAACAAAACGTTAAAACCATTAGTCGCTGTACCTCCTTGGATATAGATCCCGGACGAGCCCCTAAATTGTCAGGATACTAGTTATATGACCCAGGGAAGTGCCTACGCCCTTAGTATCTTCAACAATGGTTTGGGTCCAATCGCTAAGGTGACTTTGTCTTAGACTAGCTGACAAACGATATAGAATGTCATTTGTTAAAATGTAGAGCTGGTGAGACCAAATATCTCGTATATAGAATTTTCCTCTGGCTACCTTGCCTAAATGATTCGTGTACCAATGATTCGTAAATGATTTTTGTTATGAGCTAGACAATTTCAGGGATCAGGTAAATCACTAAATGTTTCAAACTAACAATTTTCTATTAGAAATGAATAGCTCAAACTCCTATAGGCTGGAGACTCTATACTTGACTGGTCTTTTAGTTGAAGTTCCCGTCAGACAATGTCTTTGAATAAACAACATACGAGTCCTATCGCATAGATGCTCGGCCTCTGTCCTCTCAAACTCTATATGATTGCCCTGTCTCCTGTATGCTCAGCGCCTATATGCTATCACATGTAGCATTCATCTACTATATAAGTATATCCCCGATGCCTTGGCTGTATTTTGCCAATAATGCTGAACCGTCTATAAACTGGAACTCTCCAACTATGTCAGTAGATTACCAAACTCTGGGTCTCTGTCTCAGCTTTCCGATGCTCAGCCTACATCTGCTAACGTCTATAGCATTCAACTACCCTTAAGGTAAAACTTCTATGCGCTGGCCCTATAGCTCGAAATCTTGTTGAAATTCTGCAAATTTTCTTTAGTCTATGAACTTCAAACGTCTTCTTTTTAATAATTTATCCTCCCCGACAGGGTAACTGCAATAGTCTTCTTATCAAGGTACCGGAATAAATTATTAGTTGAATTCTCGATGTGTCTTCTTCAACCGCTGGATACAGAATGAGCTCTCTGTCATCCATCTTCCTATTTATACCCCAGCAGACGTGCTATTTTTAGAACTTGTTTCTGATTGGTCCAAATTTAAACATAACGTTTTACAACGAGTACTTGCTCTATCAAGTATATGGTTCCCTTTAACTTTTGTATATGACATAATGTGCGAAGCTGAGACACAGCCATCCACATAATGAACCCAAATTAGCCACAAATTGCCCAAATTATCTTATATATAGCAATTCAACAATAATTTTAGCAAAGACAACATGAAAAGGGAGTCAAGCACTATCTGCGCTTATCTGTTACGTTATCAATATATAAGATATACAAATTATTCTAACACTGTCGCGTTTCGCCATCGCACTGTCGTGTTGTCACCATCGTACTGTCGCGCTTCGTCATAGTACCGTCATACATTCGCGCTTCGCGTTCATAGGGAGCAGGCGCTGGCCCTAACGGAACATCGTATGTACCTGTTCCCTGCAAACTTTCCAGGATGAATAAAAGATAGAAGACAAATAATTTCAGACAACCTGTTTCTTATCAAAACATTAGTTCCAAAGTCCGTCTGTTGGCAGATGACACGGCAATATATCTAACATTGTCATCTACAGACAAATCTGTCACTCTCCAAAATGACCTAAAACGTCTAGAAAAGTGGGAGTTGGAGTGGGATATGGAGTTCAACCCCTCCAAGTGTCAAGTGATCCACGCCACTAGAAGGATACATCCTATCCCTACCCAGTATTACCTACATGGAGTCCAACTTGAATCGGTCAGCTCAGCTAAATACCTAGGCGTCGATATCTCAAATGACCTATCATGGGACAATCACATAAATAGGTCAACCAAAAAAGCTAACCAAACCCTAGGGTTCTTAAGAAGAAATACTAAGGTCAAATCCCAACCCATTAAGACCAATGCTTACCAGACTCTAGTCCGACCCCAGCTTGAATATGCCTCCGAGGGATGGTCGCCCCACACCCAAACCCAGATAGACCAAATTGAAAGTG
>NW_026461474.1:0-65851 GCF_021730395.1 Mercenaria mercenaria | reverse complement strand
GATCATTCGGTTTCCAGCAATTGCAGAAGACACATCGAGGATTCAACTAATAATTTATCCCAGAACCTTGATGAAACTACATTGTCAGGGCTGATAAATTATCAAAAGAAGATGTTTGAAGTTCATAGACTAAAAAAGAGTTGCAGAATTTCAACAAGGTTTCGAGCTATAGGACCAGCGCATAGGAGTTTTACTTTAAGGGTAGTTGAATGCTATAGACGATAGCAAATATAGGCTGAGAATCGGAAAGATGAGGTAGAGACATAGGTTTTGGTAATCTACTGAGAAGTAGGAGACTTCCAGCTTATAGACGAGATACAACGTTATTGGCCAAGTACAGCCAAGGCATCAGGGTTATACCTATATTGTAGTTGAATGCTGTAAGTGATAGGATATAGGCGCTGAGCATCCAGGAGTCAGGGCAATCTTAGTGAGTTGCAGGTTTAATTAAAAGAACCTAGGCTGTCCATCTATGCGACAGGAATCGTACGTTGTTGTTCAAAGACAGTGTCTAAAGGGAACTTCGACACAAAGACTAGTCAAGTATTGTATCTACAGCCTATAGGAGTTTAAGATGCTGATTTTGAGTTGAAGGTTGATAGTTGAATCATTGAACGATTTTTGTCTGATCCCTGAAATTATCTAGCTCATAATTAAAATCATTTAATAATCACTGGTACACGAATTATTTAGGCAAGGTAGCCAGAGGAAAATTTTATATACGAGATATTTGGTCTCACCAGCTATACGTTTTAACAAAGGATATTTTATATTGTTTGTCAGCTAGTCTAAGACATAGTCACCTTAGCGATAGGACGCATTCCATTTCATTTCATTCATAACAATAAAATAGCTATATAAAATATATATAATAGCTATAAAAGTATTTGGCTTTATGTTTACATGGATATTGTACAAGCTAATTAAGTTCAAAGCCTACCACATTCCAGTTGCGCTTAATACAACATTGCAGATGATGGAACTTTTATTATAACTCTGTTATTTGCAACAGATACATATGAATGCTCCCAAACTACATGTCAGCTCTGGATATAAGGATTCCAAGTAGTAGGCTCAACTACAATTTCAATGTGATTTCTAATCTGTTATGTTATTTGTAAGATGTAAACTACAGCTTTTCTGGTCCATATCAGGATATATGAATTGATATTAATACTCACACGTTTACGTTTGCATGTTTCAATTGTTCAAAGGGCAATTATTTAATATCTTTTGCATTAACTTGCTTGAGTAAAAGTTCATATCAGATATCATTCTGCCAGCAGAAATCATCAGGAATTATACCGTGTTTTATTTATCTGTTTATGGACACTTCGTAATTATCATTGATGAATTGCATAAACGAAGCCTCGTTATTTAAAGAATGAAATTATATTGAATCTAACATCTATCAATGAATGTTCTTTCGATCCTTGTAAAAATATCAGTACCTGTGTAGGTAATGTCGCCGAGTACAAATATATTTGTTCCGCGGGATAAGGAGGCTCGATGTTTGAAATTGGTAAAGATTAATTCTCATAGAGATATTCTGAAAGAAGTTTCCAAATCTATCAACAATGCAAAATATCTATTGATTGTATGATAGACACTACCAATTGATAAAGAATAGATATACTGGCGTCTTCTGCCTAAGAGGAAATTAAAGGTCCATTACTAAAACCCGAACGAGTATTATATGAAAACCAGAGTTTGTAGCTAAGACTTCCTATTTACTAAAAATATGACCCAATGCATCGGATCTGACCAAATAGTCATGAATATGTTCAAGAATAACCAACAAATAAACAAAAAAAGTTTGCCTATTTCAAACCGAAAGTATATTTTCCGACTGCTTACGAACCCGTCGCGCATCTTCGGATTTTTCCGGAAGAATCCTCCAAAACGAGGCTATAATTCATAAATAGACGCAAAATATATTATATGCCCAAACGATAACGTGATTTTTACAAACTTAGCATAGGGAATTCAACATTTTTGTAACTCACAAAAACTTCATGAAAATCATTCTTATAATACAGGTAATATACAGCTATACTAAAAGTTTTCGGGAGGACAATTTAGGCCCTTCCCGAATAAAAGTGTTTTTACAACTTAGTCTGCAAACTTTTTCAGTTATTCTCTTTCCAGCATAGTTCTAACAATATAAATGAACAACTATCTTACATTGTAGAAACAAAATGTGATTGAAATTTACCTAAATACATTGATTTATGTACATATGGTTACATTAATTCAATACATTTAATACATAAAACACATTGTCTTGGCCTAATATATGTCACTGTCAATTTGAAACTAAAATTTTGTACATCTCATATATTTCATGCAAATCGTGTACAGTTACCATAATGTAAATACAGATATTTTGTCGCGCGTCTTTAAACGGATGTTCGTTTGAATTAATTTTAAAATCACATGATCCCGCAAAACTTCCGACCGATTACGGAAAAGCGATAAACACGAAAGTAGGACAAAATGACCACCCATGTCAGTCTAAGAAAATACAAAAACAATCATGCGTGTCTCTGTACATGTGTTGATTTCAAGGGAATATTGCACGGCTATCGTAATGTTTAGTAGTATACTTCAAAATGTGTAGTCTTTTTTTTAAGATTTGTGTCTATTCATTTGTCTTTATTTTGCACCTTTAACATATGAATCAAATTTTGACTTGCATGGTTCTCATATTCCTACTCAAATGTATGGCCAGTTGCACAAATTCATTGGCAGCACGTTTGACTATGGTATATCATAAATATGGGTGTATATTACTTTCTGACTGTCTTAATATAATTAATGTGTAAAAATTATCATCAGATACAGACGAATGTAATTCCGACTCGTGCAAGCATGGTGCTACATGTGAAGATGAAGTAAATACTTACAGTTGTCAATGTGCTGCTGGATATGAAGGCACCGACTGTGGAATTAGCATGAAATTTATTAATATAACTCTAGAATAGGTATATATTAAGCATGGAGCAATCTGATGATACGTACTTTGCCTGGGCGCAAACGTCTTGTTTGATGAAAGATTAGTAAATTCAAGTTGCACTAAAGACGACAATGCAGATGAAGTTACTGTTACATTTGTCTATTTTAACCCTTTTATTGCAACAGTACAAATAAATCTACCCCAGATACATGTCAGCTCTGGATGTAAGAGTTCCAAGAAATAGCAATGCCACAAATACAATTTCAACGTGATTTATAATCTCTATTATTATATATAAGACGTATCTAACGGTTTTTATTATCTTACTGATATCAGGGTTATATGAATTGATATTAATTCCCACACGTTTACTTTTGCACGTTCCTTTTATGTTAAAAATGCCCTCATTAAACATCAATTTCTCAATAATATTCTTTAGTTCGTATCAGATACCATTTGTTTTTTCAGCAGAAATCTATCAGGAAATATGCCTTTTTTACTATCTGTTTTGATATTGAGTTGTCAATAAACAATGATAAAGAGTTTATCCGACGCTTCGAAATCAAATTCAGAAATTGCATTGGCGAAGCCTGATCATTTAAAAATACGATTATATTTCTTTAAACAGATGTCAATGAATGTTTTGACCAAACCATGTAAAAATGGCGGAACCTGTGTAGATAATGTCGCCGAGTACATCTGCATTTGTTATGCAGGATATGAAGTCTTCATGTGTGGAAATAGTAAAGATTAATTTTCATAGTGCTATTGTGAAAGTAGTTTTCAAATCTATAAAAATACAAATTATCTATTGATTCTATCATAAACACTACTCAAAAACGTTCGATATTTACTTTTTAAAAGCTTACGAACATTCAGACATTTTTAACCTCATCCTCATTCGTATTAATGAAGCATTTCAATCTTAATTAAAAAAAAAAGAAATGATTTTTTTACGTATTCATTGGTAATGTAAAACGGCCTAATTGCTCGGGTTGTGTAACATGGTATTAAATACTGTTTTCTTAAGCAAGCCCTTTTTCGGCGACTTAGAACAATTTACAATTATTGACTGATCAATGCATTTTAAATGTTAATTTGTTAATATTTTCGATTTCCAGTCGAACATTTGCTATAGTAGTGGCAACTTGACCGCGCTGGTTGACCTTACGCTGATTATTCATATCGATTATTTCATGGTAGAAATTAGGGTGCTTAGGATAATAGTGTATATTTATATGAAATATTTCTTTTAACAGATATAAATGAGTGCTCTTTGGATCCGTGTCAAAATGGTGGTTCATGTAAAGACCTTGTCGCCGATTTCAGTTGTGTTTGTGCCGCTGGATATGAGGGTTCCAATTGCGAAATTGGTATGGACATTTAAAGAAAAATTAAACAATGAAACCATCGATATATAAATTATTGATATACATAAGTGAAAGAAAAAATACATTGTTTTAGATGTGCGCAAGAATTAGCCTGAAGAATATCAAGAAACAGTATTGTTTTCATTCAGGAAGATCTGGTAGTAAAATTGTACTTTGCTGTTTGTATAATCACAGAAAATTAGCACACAGGCTACTTAAACGCACTCGAATATAAATCATTTGTTGAAGTCTACATTTTGATGTCATTATATGAACTTTATTCATGATCGTCTGAATGCAAGGTCATGCGACGAGTATGTAACTGCAGCCAATTGTTCTTGACGTGAAGCTGCATATGGCGGTTTCAGTTGTAGTGTTGGCATCAAAAGATATTGAACAGATATTGAACATATTTGTCACGATTTATACAAAATTCTTATTCAGTAAAAGGTCATATCAGATCTACTTCTGTTGGTATATAGTATATTTGTGTGCAAATTTAAGGCCTAAATATTGCCAGTAACAAGTCATGAAAGACATATTCCTAATTAACAGATATCAATGAATGCTCTTCCAACCCATGTAAGAATGGCGGTACATGTAAAGATGATGTCGCTGGCTACAAATGCATCTGTTCCGCAGGATATGAGGGCACCGTGTGTGAAACTGGTACAGACGAATTTCCAATGAATTTCTTTAAACACAATAGACACAGTAAAATTCACCATTGCTTTAGATACATGTAATTTGTAGACACAAGCTTTCATACTTAAACGCTCACTATTTATTATATCTAAGAACAATACAATACTTAATTATGTAAGCATCGTTCCAATCACAAAAATTCTAATTGGTCGCGTTTAGTTAAGAGTTAACTGGTGGTATATCTGTAAATCCCTTCGTTGCCCCCTACAAGTACATATGTGAATATACAGAATATGCGGGTACCAAAAGTATAAAACAATACTTTTTTAGGACAAAACTTCTAATATGATATTTTTCTTTTTTATTTTTAAGAAGTACAATTACCGTTTATTACGTTGAAAATCACTGGTAAATGATGAAATCTCGAATTGTTAATTTAATTTCTAATTAACCTAAGCATAAAGTGATGAAGGTAGACGGTTGTAAACGTCTTGTTTCTGTCGTCCATCGCAAACAATTTGACTTTCACAATTTTGGATGAATCATAATGAAATATGGTAAAAATGTTACATATAATAAAATTTTAGGTGGAATTGTTACTTGATGATAGTCACTAGGATAATTGATAAGAATCCGTGTTAACTGACTAGAGACATTGGTCTCTAGTAAGTCTACGTCAAGTTAAAAACTGGATTGCATTAGATTTAAAATTATGTCGCTTTGCCAAATGATATAGACAACATTGTTAATATTCTAGATACCACATTTTCTTATTGGCTTTTTACAATTTTTGTGAGAATGTTTTTCACTATTTAATGTATGATAGTATTTAAAGTTGTTTACCTGCGATGTTAAACTAGGTAACTAGATCAGATTATAGACAAAGATGTTAACACTCTACTGACAACATTTTATTTCATCTACAAAAATATTGTCAGAATGATTGTTTCTATGAAATCTAGGTCAAATATAAAACTTCATTACATGAAGCGAAAAGCAGTGTCACTATGAAGAGTCATAGAAAAGTCTTGTTAACACTGTATAAGCATATAAAATTACATTAAATTCTTAAATTTATTGGTATTATTTTGATCGATTTAGGTATCATTAAAACAATTCACTAATTAAGAGTTACGGTAGCGCCTTGTGCGTATACTGCACTTACAAATACACAATGTTACGACCTTAACCAGATACAGAGAGGCAGTTACGTGTTTATACGGTGATAACGGGCAAATGAAATATCTTTTGTATGTATGCGCTGGATATATCTACAATATGTATTTTATTTGGGTGTTAGACATTTAAGTTTGATTATCTATAATTATGTTTCTTTTCTGTTATAGCATCTGCGTAATCCATCGGGTTTTATTGCATTACATGAATATGAACTTTGTTATAAAATGTTCTAAATTTAAATAGATATTGATGACTGTTTGTCAAGCCCTTGTGAGAATGGAGGATCATGTGAAGATCTCATTAATGCATATACTTGCACCTGTGTCGCTGGATATGAGGGTTATAACTGTACAGATGGTATGTTTTATTTTAATGGCATCCTCATTAATCTAAATGAAGTATTTCAGTCTTAAATTGAAATTATATGCCAATTTTTGTTTTCGTTTCTAATATAACCAGCATAAATGCGTGCGTTGCTTGACTTTGCATAAAATGCTTCCATTATTCTTACGTCAGTCACTTAAAAAAATTCATTTCACTGATTGTCAATGCAGGTTACATGTTGATATTTTATTTTCTGCTATCTCCAATGGATAAATAATATCCTTTTTATTAACATTTATTAGCAACATGTTATAATGGGACAGCATACACGCGTTATGTCCATTGCATCCTATCAAGATGTTTGCACCTGAATACGTTTTTACTTGCATGGTTTTCATATACCAGCTCAAATGCATGGCAACTTGCACACATTTGTTAGAATCATTTGTAATATTAACATATAATTAATATGAGTGCATATCACTTACTGATGAGCTTAATGTAGTTTATGGCAAACAAACACTATTGTTAGATATAGACGAATGTTTGTCCGACCCGTGCAAGAATGGCGCTACATGTGAGGATGAAGTAAATGGTTACACTTGTCAATGCGCTGTTGGATATGAAGGCATCGACTGTGGAACAGGTATGGTATATGTTTTAGTATTGCAATACAACGTAATTCTTTTTTCTCATCCTTCTCAGCATTTATTCTACCAGATGGCAAAAACGTCGTTTAAGTATGTCAAACTATTCGTCCCAAGAGAAAGTAATCTTTCGTTTTAAAACGTGTTTTATAGATAAGATGAGACGCGTATTAATAGCATACTCCCTGTCTTAAAGTATAGTTATAGTTATAACTAGTTATAGTATTCTATCGTACTACTTTCTATGAATGCTTATATCCTACCATACTTTATATATAGTTCAATATTTTATATTATACTTACAAACGTTCTGTTTTAAATTTGGCTTATATCTCGAGATTGCAAAAACATGTTTTCTACTCCCATCGGATAGGAAAAGTTTTCAATTGAGAGAGTTCTTGCTTTGGTTTTGCTGTCAAATATGACGTCAGGATGTTTTTATTCCACTTGACCATTTATTCACAGATTTTCAGCCTCACATGTCTAGAGTTTTAGTCAATATCTAGCGATTTTCTCAATAGTGTTCTTAAGAAAAGATTTGTATGAGATAATATTTTATAAGCAGAATTCTGACAGCAAATGTGCCGTATTTGATTATCTGTTTATATGTTCCTAGTTGACTGACGCTTCAAAGTTATTATCGATAAATCGCATAGCCGAGGTCTGATCATTTAAATATTAAAGCAATATTTAATTTTACAGATATCAATGAATGTTCTTCTGACCCGTGTATAAATGGCGGTAACTGTGTAGATAATGTCGCTGAGTACAATTGCATTTATTCTCGAGATATATCAATAATGCAAAATATATATTGATTCTATCCACTACTCAAAAACGTATGATATTTTGCTTACGGACATTTACATTATGATTTTCATTCTCATTTGTCCAAAAAATGTTTCCATCTTCAATTAAAAATAACATCTATTTTTTTTTTGTATTCATTGGTACTGTGAAACAGCCATAATGCGTGGGTTGCTTAACATGGTATTAAATGCTGTTTTCGGAAGCAGGTCTTTATTCGACGACTCTGAAACTTTTACTTTCACTGATTGGTCAATCCAGATTAAATGATAATTTGTTAATTTCTGCAATCTCCAATTGATAAACAATAGCTTTACTGGCGACTCTTTCAGATGAAGAAGGATACATCTAAATCTATTTTGACTGGCATGGCTCTCACATACCTGCTCAAATGCATGACCTCTTGCCCAAATTCATTGGCGGCACTTTTTATTATTACATATTCTTAATACGATTGCATATCACTTACTTATCTGGATAACATAGTTTATGTAAAACAAACATTAATGTCAGATATAGATGAATGTTTGTCCGACCCGTGCAAGTATGGCGCTACATGTGAAGATGAAGTGAATGGTTACACATGCCGATGTGCTGCTGGATATGAAGGCATGGACTGTGGAATTGGTAATATTTTTTGTTACGTTTGCATGGAGTCCAATACAGGATATTAATTATATCTCGACCTTCTATATCTTTATGATACCTGATGACAAATTTTGTTTCAGTATGTCAGACTATTCGTTCAAAAAAAGGAAAAGAAATATTTTTGAAATGTATAATTTACATAAGATGTGATGCGTATAAATATCGTACTTCCTATTGCAAATTACGAGTTATGGTATTTTATCTTAATATGTTCTATACAAACGTATGTCCTACAATGCTGCATATGTAGTTCAATATTGAATATTTTACCATTCAATATCTTATTTGCAATTCAATTCGTATATCATGATTACCAAATCCTGTATTCAGCTCCCATCGGATATGATAAATATTCAGTTTATAGACTTTTTTCTCTAAGTTTGACGTCAAATAGGACGTCAAATATCTTTAATGATGGCAACATGATGTTACTTCCACCGTTTAGAATGAGATTTTAGTACCAATTTCTTGATTAATTATCCATGTTTATTGGTATACCACAAGAAAAGTTATATAAGCGTGGGGCATTCCGATCACATGGACTTCACTGGACGGATCACACTCGGCGTAAGTGCCTGGTTGGATCAAAATCTAGCAAATTCCTGTTTCGCTTAATACAACATTTCAGCAGATAATGTACTGTTAGAATGGCCCTCTTGTTTGCAACAGATACAAAAGAATGCTCCCTAGGTTCATGTCAGTCCTGTATATAAGCATACCATGTGGTAAGCACAAGTACATTGTGATTGATAATCTCTCCAGCTTTTATCGCCCATGTCAGGATCATATGAATTGATATTAATGCGCACACTTTTGCACAAATCAGTTGTTCAAAGGGCCGATATTTAGCGATTCTCAAACAGTTTTCTAAAGTAAAGGTTCGTAAGTGATATCATTCTTTCAGGAAATATTGCATAAAACATTCACATTATAAACATCAACCTCGTTAATCTAAACGAATTATTTCCGTCTTTAATTTCAATTAAAACTTTATTTTCGTATTTAGTGGCACCGTAAAGCAGCTTAAAAGATTTTTTTGCTTTACATAGTATGCAAAATATGAGTTCTTAAACAATTCATATTTCGGTGACTTTGATCAATCTTAGTTCGGCGACTTTGATACATCTTCATTAACTGGTTGGTCGATGCATATGAAATGTTGATTTCTGCTATCTTCGATTGATAAAAATAGGTATACTGGCGTCTTCTGCCTGGGAAGAAGTTTACATCTGAATCTATATTTGAATGACATTTTCATATTCCTACTCAAAATCATGGCCAAATGCACAAAGTTATTTGTGTCACATTTGATTATGGTATCTCATTAATATGGGTGTATATAACTTATTGATTGTGAAATTTGTATGATATTTGTTTTACGCTTGCATGGAGCTCAGTACAGTATATTACTTTTAACTCATCCTTTATCAGAAGACATGACTAGTGATCAGACTATTCGACCAAAAAGAGAGAATTCGTTTTAGAAAATGTTATATAGGTAGGAAACGATGCCTACAAATACTTTGCTTCCTATTTTAAATGACGAGTTATAGTACATTGTCTATCTATTCTCTATAGAAACGTATGCCATTCTATACTTCATATCTAGTTCATTATCTTTTATTATACCTTTGAAAGGTTTTTGGAATTCAGCTTGTATTTCACGATAAACGATTACAGAAACCTTCATTTAACTCCGATCAAAATGGAAATATATTCAATTTAAAGACTTCTTGCTTTAGTTCTGATATCAAATAGGACGTCAAAAATGCTTGATGATGGTCAGCGGATGTTACGTTTTCCGTTTCAAACATTTAAGCACAGATATTGTTTGAATCCCTTTTCATGCTATCATTCCTGAAATTATCTAGGTCATAATTAAAATCATTTACTAATCATTGGTACACGAATTATTTAGGCAAGGTAGCCAGAGGAAAATTTTATATACGAGATATTTGGTCTCACCAGCTATACGTTTTAACAAAGGATATTTTACATTGTTTGTCAGCTAGTCTAAGACATAGTCACCTTAGCGATAGGACCCATTCCATTTCATTGCATTCATAACAATAAAATAGCTATATATAATATATATATATATAATAGATAAAAAAGTATTTGGCTTTTTGTTTACATGAATATTGACTTTGTACAAGCTAAGTTCAAAGCCTACAACATTCCAGTTGCGCTTAATACAGCATTGCAGATGATGGAACCTTTATTATAACTCTGTTATTTGCAACATATACAAATGAACGCTCCCAAACTACATGTCAGCTCCGGATATAAGGATTCCAAGTAGTAGGCACAACTACAATTTCAATGTGATTGATAGTCTATTATATTATTTCTAAGATGTAAACTACAGCTTTTCTGGCCCATATCAGGATATATGAATTGATATTAATACTCACACGTTTACTTTTGCACGTTTCAATTATTCAAAAGGCGCTTATTAATCAGGTTTTCAACGAAAACCTGAGTTATTAGATTGGGGTAGATGTCGGTCGGGCGGGCGGGCGGCGGCGGCGGCGGTGGCGGCGGCGGCGGCGTCAAACTGGTGTTTCCGGTCAATAACTTTTGTTTCGGTAAAGATATTTGAATAAAACTTGGTATGTATGTAGCTTATATCAAGACAAAGGCTGGGATTGATTTTGGGGTTTCTGGGGTCAAGGTCAAGGTCACTGTTACTTAAAATAGAAAAAGGGTTTCCGGTCAATAACTTTTGTTTCGGTAAAGATATTTGAATAAAACTTGGTATGTATGTAGCTTATATCAAGACAAAGGCTGGGCTTGATTTTGGGGTTTCTGGGGTCAAGGTCAAGGTCACTGTTACTTAAAATAGAAAAAGGGTTTCCGGTCAATAACTTAACTTAGGAATGAGCTATCATGATGAAACTTGGTATATAGAAAACTTATATAATAAAGTTGTAGCTTGGGATTGATTTTGGGGTTTCTGGGATCAAGGTCAAGGTCATTGTTACTAAAAATAAGGTTAGGGTTAGGTTAGGGTTAGGGTTAGCATATCTTCTACATGCATGGAGGGATTTTGATGAAAGTTGGCGCAATTGTTCACCATCATGAGACAGAATGTCATGCGCAAGAACCAGTCCCTAGGTCTAAGGTCAAGGTCACAGAGGTCAAAGGATACAAGAATGAAAACTTTGTCCGGAGCATATCTTCTTCATGCATAGAGGGATTTTGATGTAACTTGGCACAATTTTACACCATCATGAGACGAAGTGTCTTGCGCAGTTCCCTTCTTTAGAATTACTTCCCTTTGTTGTTACTATAAATAGCTTATATTGTAACTTTTTCATTACTAGACGTAGGGAAAAATCGAGACCACTTTTCTGTAGTACAACATGCATGTTACATCCAATTTTGAGGTGTATTTTGACCAATCTCTACTTGGTAAGGATTTCTGTATGGACTTACAATTTTTTTTTTTTTTTTTTTTTTTTTTTTAAGATTAACTTCCCTTAGTTGTTACTATAAATAACTTATATTGTAACTTTTTTTATAATTGACCGTAGGGAAAAACCAAGACCACTTTTCTGTGGTACAACATAGTTGTTACTTTCTAATTTTAGGTGTATTTTAAGGTATCTCTACCTGGTAAGGAGTTTTTTTGTGGACTTAGAAAAACAAAAGAATTACAATGATTACTAAACAACCACAAAATCAAAATTACATCTGCAAATACATGTGCTAGAGTAAAGAAATTTGCTGTGACGGGCATATATTGTGACATTCTGGCACTCTTGTTTATTCTTATGAAAAGTGTTGAAAACCTGGTTTCGTGGCATTGCCGCATTTCTTGTTTAATATCTTTTGCAATAATATTCTTGAGTAAAAGTTCATATCAGAGATCATTCTGCCAGCAGAAATCATCAGGAAATATACCGTGTTTTATTTATCTGTTTATGGACACTTCGTAATTATCATTGATGAATTGCATAAACGAAGCCTCGTTATTTAAAGAATGAAATTATATTTAATCTAACATCTATCAATGATTGTTCTTTCGATCCTTGTAAAAATGTCAGTACCTGTGTAGGTAACGTCGCCGAGTACAACTATATATGTTCCACGGGATAAGGAGGCTCGATGTTTGAAATTTGTAAAGATTAATTCTCATAGAGATATTCTGAAAGAAGTTTCCAAATCTATCAACAATGCAAACTATCTAATGATTGTATCATAGACACTACCAATTGATAAAGAATAGTTGTACCGGCGTCTTCTCCCTACGAGGAAGTTAACATATGAATCAAATTTTGACTTGCATGGTTCTCATATTCCTACTCAAATGTATGGCCAATTGCACAAATTCATTGGCAGCACGTTTGACTATGGTATATCATAAATATGGGTGTATATTACTTTCTGACTGTCTTAATATAATTAATGTGTAAAAATTATCATCAGATACAGACGAATGTAATTCCGACCCATGCAAGCATGGTGCTACATGTGAAGACGAAGTAAATACTTACAGTTGTCAATGTGCTGCTGGATATGAAGGCACCGACTGTGGAATTAGTATGAAATTTATTAATATAACTCTAGAATAGGTATATATTAAGCATGGCGCATTCTGATGACATGTATTGTGACTGGGCGCAAGTGTCTTGTTTGATGAAAGATTAGTAAATTCCAGTTGCACTTAATACAACAATGCAGATGAAGTTACTACTACATTTGTCTATTTTAACCCTTTTATTGCAACAGTACAAATAAATCTACCCCGGATACATGTCAGCTCTGAATGTAAGGGTTCCAAGAGATAGCAAAGGAAATATGCCTTTTTTGAATATCTGTTTTAATATCGAATTGTCAATGAACAATGATAAAGAGTTTTCCAATACGCTTCGGAATTATAATTCAGAAATTGCATTGGCGAAGCCTGATCATTTAAAAATACGATTATATTTCTTTAAACAGATATCAATGAATGTTCTTCCAATCCATGTAAAAATGGCGGTACCTGTGTAGATAATGCCGCCGAGTACATCTGCATTTGTTATGCAGGATATGAAGGCTTCATATGTGGAAATAGTAAAGATTAATTTTCACAGTGCTATTGTGAAAGTAGTTTCCAAATCTATAAAAATACAAATTATCTATATATACTATCGTAGACACTACTCAAAAACGTTCGATATTTACTTTTTAAAAGCTTACGAACATTCAGATATTTTTACCTCATCTTCATTCATATTATAAATGAAGCATTTCCATCTGATTAAAAAAAAGAAATAACTATTTTTCGTATTCATTGGTAATGTAAAACAGCCTAAATGCTCGGGTTGTGTAACATGGTATTAAATGCTGTTTTCTTAAGCAAGCCTTTTTTCGTCGACTTAGAAACATTTACATTTATTGACTGATCAATGCAGATTAAATGTTAACTTGTTAATATTTGCCATCTCCAGTCGAACCTTTGCTATAGTAGTGGCAACTTGACCGCGATGGTAGACCTTACGCTAATTATTAATATCGATTATTTCATGGTAGAAATAAGGGGTGCTTAGGGTGGCCGTGTATATTTACATGGAATTAGTTTGTATAAAGTGCAATATCAAAGTATGTATACTTACATTTGATCTGTTTAAACTTTCCAATATACTAATTTTAATTACACAAATTTATATTTTCATTTTCTCGTGCAACTCGTGTTTTACGCTCCTTTTCAATAATAGGTTGTGCCTCATTATGTACTATAATACAAAGGTCAACCATCGGTGTCAGGTTGCATCCAGTAAATACTGGTGTCTTCTACCTACCAATACGCTTTAATCTGAATCTATTTTGACTGGCATGTATTTCATATCCCTACTATGATTCACTGATAATAGCACAACTCCATTGATGGCAATTTTTACGATGGTATCTCATTAATATGGGTGTATATCACTTACCGATTCGCTGAATGCAGTTTATGTTAAACAAACATTATTATCAGATATAGACGAATGTTTGTCCGACCCGTGCAAGAATGGCGCTATATGTGAAGATCACGTAAATGGTTACACCTGTCAATGTGCTACTGGATATGAAGGCGCCGATTGTGAAACTGGTATGAAATTTGTTTTAGCTTTGCATGAATCTCAATATAGCATCTTCCTTTTAGCTCGACCTTCTAAATATTTACCCTCGCAAATGACACAAGTAGTTTCGGCATGTCAGACTTTTCAGCCCAAAGGAAAGAAATATTCTGAGAATGTGTCATGAACATAAGATATGATTCGTGTAAATAGCGTTTGTCTTGTTTTAAATGACGGCACAAGTATTCTGGCTATTTTCTATAAAAACTTATGTTCTACCATAAAGCAAATTTAGTTCAGC
This sequence comes from Mercenaria mercenaria, assembly GCF_021730395.1. Lineage (NCBI taxonomy): Eukaryota > Metazoa > Mollusca > Bivalvia > Venerida > Veneridae > Mercenaria > Mercenaria mercenaria. The sequence goes on along the minus strand of NW_026461474.1, from coordinate 50,924 downwards.
ACTTAATATTATGCCCAACAAAATACTTTATTCAACTATTTGATTGGAAACCTTATTCCATTTAGAAAGCTTTTGCTTAAAATTTGCTGTCAAAAAAGGACGTGAAAATATTTAATGATGGCGATTTGACGTTATATTTACCCTATAAAACAGGATTTTAACCTAACTTATCTAGATTCATGTTCAATGTTTATTGATATCACCATTGAAAATGTAAATAAGCATCGGACTTTCCTCTCAAATGAATTTTCGCTGGGCAGAGCGAACGCCTTGTTGGATGAAAATAAAATCTGTAAAAAGAGCCTTTGGAAGCAAAGAATGCTTTGACTGATCAATGGAAATTAAATGTTAACTTGTTAATATCTGCCATCTCCAGTTGATGATCAGTTGCTATACTGTTGTCTTCCTATCAATTAGTTCTAATCTGAATCTATTTTGACTGGCATGGATCTCATATCTCTACTAAAATTGAGTGTTAATTGCACAAATTCATTGATGGCACTTTTTACTGTGGTATCTCATTAATATAGGTGTATATCACTTACTGATTCACGTAATGTAGTTTATGTTAAACAAACATTATTATCAGATATAGACGAATGTTTGTCCAACCCGTGCAAGAATGGCGCTGTATGTGAAGATGACGTAAATAATTACACATGTCAATGTGCTGATGGATATGAAGGCACCGACTGTGGAATTGGTATGAAATTTGTTTTAGGTTTGCATGGAGCTAAATACAGCATACTCATTTAAACTTGACCTTCTAAATCTTTTTGCTCGGAGATAACACAAGTCGTTTCAGTATGTCAGTCAGACTATTCAGAATGTGTCATATAGATAAGATATGATGCGTGTAAATAGCGTTTTTCTTGTTAAATGACGACCTATTGCATTCTTTCTTACTATTTTCTATACAAACGTATGTCCTACCATGAAGCAAATTTAGTTCAATATTTTATATTTTAATCACAAGTTACTGTTTGAAATTAGCTTGTATTTCATAATTTCAAGAGGCTTTATTCAACTATCGGATAGCAAACCTTATTCCATTTAGAGAGCTTTTGTTTCAAATTTGGTGTCAAAAAGGACGTCAAAATATTTGATGATGGCGATTTGACGTTACATTCACCGTATAAAACAGATTTTAGTCTCACTTGTTTAGATTTATGTTCAATGTTTTTGGTGTAACAATAAAAATGTATATAATCATCGGGCTTTCCTCTCACATGGATTTTACTGGAGCAGAGCCTAAGCCTGATTGGATAAAAGAGTACCAAATTCCTGTTCCGCTTAGTACAACATTGTAGATAAAGGTATTATACTGTGTACTATACTATGTTAACGCAGGTTTTTCTTGCCTATATCAGGGTCACATGAATTAATATTAATACGCACACATTTGGTAACTGTTGAAATGTTAACATCATGTTAATTTCTGCTATCTTCGATTGATAAAGAAAATTTATACTCGCGTCTTCTACCTGCGGAGAAGTTTACATCTGAATCTGTTTTGAATGACATGGTTCTCATATTCCTACTCAAAATCATGGCCAGTTGCATTAATTTATTGCTGGCTGGTTTGAATATGGTGTCTTATTAATATGAGTGTATATTAATTACTGATCGGCTAAATATAGTTCATGGAAAACAAACATTATTATCAGATACAGACGAATGTATCTCCGACCCGTGCAAGAATGGCGCTACATGTGAAGATGAAGTAAATGGTTACAATTGTCAATGTGCTGCTGGATATGAAGGCATGGACTGCGGAATTGGTATGAAATTTAGTAATATAACTCTAGATAAGGTATATAAGCATGGAACATTCTGCTGAAATGGATTCTTATTTGGCGCAAGCGTCTCGTTTGTAGAAAGCCTAGCAAATTCCAGTTGCACAAAATACCAATCTGAATAAAGTATATCTCCATTTACGCTACGCTTAGGATCTGAAAACGAGCTATTGATAGCCTCGTTCTGACGACACTTCCGCTAGCCAATCTAAAGCTAACTTACAACATTCTGCACGCTCAAAAAAGCCTTGGTTTTTGATATCTAAAATTCTTATGTCGAAAGATGTCAGATAGCCGGTTAGCTCAATCGGTAGGGCATTTGCTCTGTAAGCAAGAGGTCCCAGGTTCGAGCCCTGGACTAACTGTAAATCATTCTTACTCTTTGACATTCGAACAAGTCGTGTGATTGGTTTAGATAAAAAATAGATTTGAGAAAATAAGAATAGCAATATTGGAAATCCAAAATATACAGAAGACGAATGTGAATGGGTCATTCTCAGATCTTCGTTTAGAAGATCAAGTACTTTGCACTAAATACAACAATGCAGATGAAGGTACTAAAACATTTGTTTATTTTAACCCTTTTATTGCAACAATACCACGGGTACTTGTCAGCGATGGATAAAAGGAATCCAAGAGATAAGCACAAACCAATTTCAATGTGATTAATAATCTTAAGATTTTCTGACCTATACCAGTGTTATATGAATTTATATTAATGCCCACACTTGCACTTTGGCACGTTTTAATTGTTTAAGAGGTCCTTATTTAATTATTTCCTCAATAATATTCTTTAATAAAAGTTCGTATCAGATATCATTCTTTCAGCAGAAATCTATCAGGAAATATGCCGTATTCGATTATATGTTGATGGTGTTGTCATTAGCGAGTTTTCCACATTGACTGACGCTTCGGAATTATCATTGATCAATTGCATGATCGAAGTCTGATCATTTAAAGAATAAAATTATATTTCATTTAACAGAAATCAATGAATGTTTTTCCGATCCATGTAAAAACGGCGGTACATGTGAAGATAATATCGCCGAGTACAACTGCATTTGTTCTGTGGGATATGAAGGCTCCATGTGTGAAAATGGTGTAGATTAATTTTCATGGAGTAATTGTGAAAGTAGTTTCCAAGTCGATCAAAAATGCAAATTATCTATTCATTTATCATAGACACTACTGAAAAACGTTCAATATCTACTTTTTAAAAGCTTACAAACATTCAGATTTGTTTACTTGTTTCTCATTGATCTATATGAAGCATTTCCATCTTAATTTAAGTATTCGTATTCACTCGTAACCGTAAAACAGCCTAAATGCCTGGGTTGTTTAACATGGTATTTAGCAAGTCTCTATTGGGCGACTTAGAAACATTTACAATCTCTGACTGATCAATGTAGGTTTGATATTAACGTGTTAATATCTGCAATCTTCAGTTGATTAACAATAGATATACTGGTGTCTTCTTCCTATGAATATGTTTCCATCTGAATTTATTTTGACTGGCATGGATATCATATCCCTACTAAAATGCAGTGCCAATTGCACAAACTCATATGCGGTATTTTTTACTGTAGTATCTCATAAATACAGGTGTATAATACTTACAGATCGGCTTAATATATATTATGTTAAACAAACATTATTATCAGATATAAACGAATGTATCTCCGACCCGTGCAAGAATGGCGCTACATGTGAAAATGAAGTGAATGGTTACACTTGTCAATGTGCTGCTGGATATGAAGGCATAGACTGTGGAACTGGTATGAAATCTATTTTAGGTTTGCACTGAGCTCAATACAGGATATTCCTTTTACCTGGACGTTTCAAATCTTTATTCTACAAGGTAGCACAAGTCGTTTCAGCATTTAGACTATTCGCTCAAAATGACATAAACCTTTATAGAATTTGTCATATAGATAAGATGTGATGCGTATAAATAACATGGTGCATGTTTTAAAATGTTTCTATTTTACTTAGTTCTACAGCCACGTATATCTTACAATACTTCATATATATTTCAATGTTTATATACGTACGAACGTTCTGTTTGAAATATAGCTTGTAGTTCACGAGATACAATTACGTGAACCTGCGTTCTACTCCCACGGGAAAGGAAATATATTCAATTTAGAGACTTCTCACTTAAGGTCTGATATCAAATAGGACGTCCAAAATACCTTATGATGGCCACCTGATGTTACATTGTACGTTTTCACTGTTGTATCTCGTTAATATAGGTGTATATCACTTACTGATCTGCTTAATACAGTTTATGTTAAAGAAACATTATTATCAGATATAGACGAATGTATCTCCGACCCGTGCAAAAATGGCGCTACATGTGAAAATGAAGTGAATGGTTACACCTGTCAATGTGCTGCTGGATATGAAGGCATGGATTGTCGCATTGGTATGAAATTTGTTTTAGGTCTGCATGGAGCTCAATACAGGATATTCCTTTTACCTGGACCTCTTAAATCTATTTCTACCAGGTAGCACAAGTCGTTTCATCTTTTAGACTATTCGTTCAAAAGGACATAAATGTTTTAGAATATGTCATATAGATAAGATGTGATGCGTATAAATAACATGGTTCGTATTTTAAAATGTTTCTTTTTTACTAAGTTCTACAGCAAAGTATATCTTGTAATACTTCTTATATATTTCAATGTTTATATAGCGTGAACGTTCTGTTTGAAATATAGCTTGTAGTCACGATAAACAATTACGTAAACCTACGATCTACTCCCACGGGAAAAGAAATATATTCAATTTAGAGACTTCTGACTTTAGCTCTGATATCAAGTAGGACTTCAAAATGCTTAATGATGGCCACCTGATATTACATTGTTCGTTTTTTCTGTGGTATCTCATTAATATCATATGTATATCACTTACTGATTCGCCTTATACAGTTTATGTAAAAGAAACATTATTATCAGATATAGACGAATGTATCTCCAACCCGTGCAAGAATGGCGCTACTTGTGAAGATGAAGTGAATGGTTACAACTGTCAATGTGCTGCTGGATATGAAGGCACAGACTGTGGAATTGGTATGAAAGTTACATAAATAGGTGTACATGAATCTCAATACATGATATTCCTTTCCTGGACCTTCTACATCTTTATGCTACCAGATTAAACAAGTCCTGTCAACTTCAGACTATAAATCATTTTAGGATTTGTCATATAGATAAGATGTGTTGCGTACAAATAACATGTTTCGTATTTTAAAGTGTTTCTGTTTTGCTAATTTCTACAGACACGTACTCGTATATCTTATATTACTTCATATATATTTCAATGTATAACATACCTACGAACGTTCTGTTTGAAATACAGCTTGTACTACACTACAATTACATAAACCTGCATTCCACTCCCATCGGATATGAAAACTATTCGATTAAGAGACTTCTTACTTTAGTTCTGATGTCAAATAGGACGTCAATAATGTTAAATGATGGCAACATGACGTTACATTTACCGTTTTTTCAAACGATTTTGTAGTCTCACTTGTCTAGCGTTATGGTCAATATTTAATAATATAACACTAGAGTAGGAATATAAGCACGGATCATTCTACTGACATGGATTGTGATATAGCGCAAGCGTCTCGTTCGAGAAAAGCCTAGTAAAATCCACTTGCGCTAAATGCAAAATTGCAGACGAAGGTACTGTTATGATACCATATTATTTACAACTACAATGCAAATACATGCATCCCAGGTACATGTCAGCTCTAGATATGAGGATTCCAAGAGGTAGGCACAAATACAATTTCAATGTGATTGATAATCTTTAACGTTATATATAAGATGTAAACTACAACATTTCCGGCCCTTATAAGATTTTTAAGGACTGATATTAATACCCACACGTGCGCTTTTACACGTTTCAATTGATTATTGTGTTGTCATTAAAAAGTGTTCCTATTTCATTTATGTTCAAAAATATCAATTGCATAGCCAAGCCTGGTCTGTTAAAGAATAAACTTATATATAATTTAACAGATATCAATGAATGTTCTTCCGGTCCGTGCAAAAATGGCGGTATCTGCGCTGATAATGTCGCCAAGTACGTCTGCATTTGTTCTGCTGGATATGAAGGCTCCATGTGTGAAATTGGAAAATATTTATTATAGTTGAAATACTTCGAAAATACTTTTCAAATCTGTCTACAAAGCAAATTAACAATTGCCTTTATTATAAACACTACAAATAAACTGAAGATATTTACATTTGCATAGTTTATGAAATTTCACTGTATAAACCTTATTCTTATTTGTCTAGATAAATCATTGCCATCTTGAATTAAATATGGATAACTGTTTTTCAAATTCATTGGTACTGTTAAACAGCTTGCTTGAATTAATGGTTTTAGGAGAGGACAACTATGAGCTGTCACAGCTTTCTGTCCAACGCCTTAACTAATGTTTTATGAATGTTTCTTTAATTTCTAAAGTATAATATATTTCAACTATAGTCTGTCCCACCTAATTTTGGACCTCCGATAATTTATTTACTCTGTATGTGAATTTGTGGCATCGTTAATACCAGGTTAATATCTCTAGGCACCTTTTTCATTTTTTTTGAAAAAATGTAAAATGAAGTATAAAATCAAGATTTTATGTTTTCCCCATAGACTTGCATTGTAAAATGACGTGAAGTCCATTCCAAGATGGCGGCGTCCATACAAACGTCACTTGGGGGTTTGCTCACAGTTAGCGACGTCTGATATATTTATTGTTGAATAAAATACATGGAAATTTAAAACAACTTTGTCTAAAACTTAAAAGATTTACTTGTACGGAATGCGCTGAACTAACATTTTACTTCAAATGAAACAGTTATTTCCGTTTCAGGTTTTCAGCTTTTTTTCTGAAAATGTGTTTGTACTTACTCGTTAGCATTGACGTAAAATAAATCAAGTCAAGTGCGTGTCATTGTTTCACCCATAGATATCGTAATAGAGGCGGGGGCAGCAGAGATGCGCGCAACCCATTTAACTCATTTTCGGGGGTCAGCAGAGATGCGCGCAACCCATTTAACTTATTTTTATTTTGGGTAACCATTACTGTTGTTTACAATCGTATCAAAGGTTTGGATGATGACAGCCTGTTTATAGACTGTTTTTATCATGTATACATGTTTGTGTACAGGCCGGTGCTTTCTGTTACCTATGTGTTCACTATTTGTAGTGGCCGTTTGATCTAGGTAAACATTATTCCTCAGATCAATTTCTGATTTGAAATGTACCTATTTTGATTTGAGACAACGGCCTATATAATGGACTACGTTAAACAAATTAATAATTGCCTTTATTCTTCATGATAACATCTATTTTTTCAATTCCATCCTCGCGTCTTTATTTCTGATGCTCGGCCGTTGTAGAGTAGGGCATGTTTAAACATGTTTGTACTATTGATAGGTATCGTAGATCTATAGACAAAATAAAATATGACTTTTTGAAGGGACAGTTTGTTCTTCAGCTAGATAAAAGAAGCATGTTCAAGCGCATTAGTTACTTTCAATTTCGGTGGTATGAAAAACACGTGCTTTTTCTTGCCAAAATGTACGTATACGAAACATTTACTTCTATTACAAACGGGGGCAGTATACAGCTATATTGAAAATTCCACCAAAAGCACATTGAACGCAAACAAAAATAAAATAGATAAATAAAACAGTGTTACCGTTAAAATGATTTGTAGCAATTCAAAATTTATATAGAAATGCAGTCGAAAATTTCGTAGTTGCAGGAACTTTACCGTACTGTGTATAACATTTACCCATTTCATTACAAAAATATACTCTGGCAAAAATGACTTATCAATTGCCACAACTTGTAACTAATGAAAATATACACAGAATATCCCTGCGGTCATGTATATGCCGTGATATAGTCACATGCCAAATGGATTTTCATTGTACATATCTTACGGAATCTCTTGAAACCTCAGAACTTATGTTGACAACATGCTTTTAAAGACGCTCGCTGCAGTTTCTTACTTTTTGTCCCAATAATAGATTCTGATGAAATGTTGTGTATTAAAAAATCATGTAATGATGTATTGAAAAATGAAATAAAAATACTAGGTCAGCAGCAGTGTTTCAATTTTATTTGCCCCTAGATATGACGCTATTTTTAGCATTTTTCAAAATGTCCATACTCCTAAATTATATTTCAGTAAAGTACAAAAAAAAAACAGCATAAATTTGATATCTAAGTATTTTTATAACAAAAAGCAATATATCTAGTGGAAACATGCTCAGAGAAATCAAAAGAAATTCAATTTGTAAAAAAAATGAATACTTGTTCATCAGACGCAAGGGGTATTTTTTTTTTCCAATTTTTGTCGATCTTAAGTTGGTATTTCTGCTATTTTATCGAGTTTCACCTATTATATAATAGAATTGAATCAAACTCTGCACATATATATGTGGTTATGTCAACCTAATCTAAAACAAAAAGAAAATTGATAGGTCACTGTATTAGATTTGGCTTAAATCAAATTACAACGAGGTGGGGTATGAAGGGCATTTATACAACGCAGGTTGGTACGAAATACGTAATCAATTTTCATTTCAAACAAGGGCATATATTCAGCCAAACTCTTGACATTATTCTGCATTTGTCAACAGCTTAAGACATAAATAGTTAACAAGAGGATCAAATGGCTCTATGTCACTCACCTGAGGAACATCTTGAATAAACTCGCTGAAAGTGTTACTGAAGAAACTGCTTTTTTTCTGTATGTCTATAGGAAGAAATCAGTTCGGCTGCTGCATCCTTTACCGTTATCATAAAAGCAATAGGGCTTATGTACTCCTTTAACCAATCACCCCACTAAATTTGAAGAGAGCAGGTTGAAGGCTTCTCGACATATGATACGGAAACTCTTTCAGAGATATATTAAATTATCAAACGGCAGATTTCTTAATAAGCAGATTTTTACGTGTTTCTGAATACTTTGATGTCATAGAATGATGTAGGTTTCCGTCATTCTCCGAACAAAACCTATAGTTCACAAATACGGATGTACGGTATGGGTACGGTACGGGGGTTAAAAACAAATAAATTAGCACGGTGTCGGGGTAAATATCGACCAGTCCGAAAAAAATCTACCGCGAGCGCCTTAACAGCGATACATTTGTTGGTGTTGTTGCTTTTACGCTTGGTTTTACGTCACACCGACACAATTTATGTCATACATTATGGCGACTTTCCAGCTTTTCATGGCGGGATAAGACCTAGGTTTCCCACTGGGCATTATTTCATCACGGACGAGAACCTAAGCCGATCGACACCTTCCGAAAGCCAGCTGGATGGCTTCATAACATGAAAGAATTCTACACACTTAGGGATGCTTTGAGCCACCGGCGTTTAGGGACAAGTGATTCGAAGTAAGCAGCCTCAACAACATGGCCGAGAAGCCCCCGTAAAGGCGGCCAATTGAAATACACTCCAAAACTGTTAAAATTCTAATTTAAAGGCATATAAGTCTCACTGTCGCTTTATTTTTACTACACGTGCCGTTTTAAATATTTGATGAAATTTCAACAATCGTCGAAACTAAAGTTTGAATTGATAATGTTTATATTTTTCAAATAGTTAATTTTTTGTGAGATACAAGTATTAATACAGAACATTATGTATTATTCTTGAATTTTCTGTATGACATTTATTTGTCCAATTGTATTACGTGAGTCGGTGTAAACATGAATTGAATGTGAGCCAATGTATATCCTTTGATGATCATAATTTCGTGTATTCTTACTAACAATCATCTACTCTTAACAGGTAAGAAGCCGACATTTCAAATTTATAAATATAACGAAACTTCCGTAACCGGTAACGTGAAAATTATTTGTTTTTGTCGGTGACAGAAAAATCCCTTTTTGTACGTTTTCTTTTAAACTGTCGATATGTTATAAAGGTAACAAATTAATTTTTTTTCTCAGATTTAGGTCTGGGCTCAAATTTAAAGCAAATTGAACAATTCCTGTTTTTGACTTAAATTTTTATTTTCCACGTAGTCAGACTGAAACAGTCGACAACTAATTTACTTTACCCTCTTTAAAGCGTTTACTAAATTACTTGTCGTTGAGGTAGATATGCAAAAGAGAGCCCATATATTGTGCCGCCTATGCACTTGATCGCTCTAGATATTTAGCGGCGTCATATATTGTATGACATAATTGGAATTTAGCGTTTGAAAAGTTATTGTGTCGTGGCGAGCTTGTTAAATGTATAGAAAGCTATATTCTAAGAAGGCTGAAGCAGTTGACGACTTTGTATCGTACATGTTCCTCCTGGAGTATGCATTTGAAAAATACCGTGATTAAAGATATTGTTTTAAATGCATAGTTCAGTTATTTGCCTGAAATTTTCGAAACACCGCCGCAGATTGACTGGATCAATTTTCGGATGATGGATTTTCTTTGTAAAACTTCTGACTTTGAAAATTGTGCATTGAACTGGACATCGTTTGGAAGAATTTAAGGATAAATAGAATAATGATTAAAGGAATTTATAACTGAATACCTTACTTAACGGCCGGATTCTTTCTTGCAAAGTAAGTTATTTTCCTATTTTTCATTTTTACATTTTTTCAAAATTTCCTTTGTATACTAGATTGTAAATTCTATTTCAAACTCATTCTGTTTCGTAGCGGGAGGAAAAATAGCTAAGTGTAAAAAATAAGTGTGAAACGTCCCCGAGGAATAAAACGTGAAATTTCCCGAAAATCTCCAAAGTAGAGAATATTTGGCAATGGCGACCAGAAAAAACAACAACAGAGAATTCCCATAAAGTCGCACGGGAAAACCAGACGATAAATCCTTGAAATTCTCGAGGGTGACTTTTTTTATTCATAAAAACATGGTTTATGTTCTTTAACCCGTTTCATTTCTTCATATCAGCCCAAAGTTGAGGTCCAAAATTAGGTGTGACAGACTATAATTAAACAAATTCATTGGCGGCAATTTTGACTGTATACCTTATTTTTATGGGCGCATATCTCTTACTGATCCGCTTGAAATTGTTTACATAAACAAACATAATTGTCAGATTTAGACGAATGTTTCTCCGACCCGTGTAAGAATGGCGCTACATGTAAAGATGAAGTAAATGGTTACACGTGTCAATGTGCTGCTGGATATGAAGGCACAGACTGTGAAATTGGTATTGACTTTTTATATTATACATTAAAGCTGCATGACAGTAAATTATATTTTATATAATTATCTTAGTCACGAATCTGACAAGTCGCTCATTTTTATATTTCTGTTTTTTTCTTGAATTATAGAATCTTTTGTAACGCCCATATGGTAAAAGCAATGTGTTTATTGGTAGTTATTTTACCAACTGATGAATCATAATTCATACGCTGTTCAGTGAAGAAGTCCATATCGTCAATTCTGTTTGAAGAAATCCAGCAGTTAAGTTCATTCCATGACAGTTTTTAATAGACAATACGTCTGTAGACATAAATCTTCCTTTTACGATTTGGTTGGGAAGACGTTATGGAATTCCGGAACACTTAGAATAACAATGATATATATTATTTTTCATTTATTTCTGCTGTTACCGTTAGACCAAGGCAGTATACGTATAACTTATTATCTTATGATTGTATTGATTAACCTATGTTTATCCAATCGCAAGATATGTCATACCACATTACTAATTAATATCAGAGTACTTAAATAAGCAGTTATCATATACGCTTTTCAGTTCTTTCTTTTGTGGGAAAACCTTTATTTCTTCCGAAAAGCGCTGAAAAAAGTTCGAAAACTCTTGCATACCTGATCTTTAAAATAGTGACTTTTTTTCAATAGGCGATGGCATACGTTACCGATTACTATACGTGTCTCTACCATAATAGAGTTATACGAAAACGGGTTATGCAGATCACTGTCACCAAAAACTATAACACTTGTCACAGACTCATTTATTTAGTCTTTCGTGCGTGCGTCCGAGCGCGCGTATGTCTGTGCATATTTCAATTATTTCAATCCGTCTTGTCGCCCGTCAGTCCGTCCATATAACTTCGTTTCCGTTGCGTAACTTTGCCATTCATTTTGAAATATTGAAGATAAGTGGGTTTAGTGTTTAAATAAAAAGCTATCATGAAGCATGCAAGACCACAGACCCCTAACTTTTCAAGAGATTTTAAAAATTTGTGGCATTTGTGTAAGGCTCATAATATTGACATCAATCAAAGGACTTTGAAATTCTACGGCATAAATGTGCCTTATAAGGGGACAACGCCCTTAGTTCCAAGGTCAACATTAGATGGTCAACGTTAATACGTATTGTTTGTTTTATGTGCGGACAATAACTCTGACATTTTGAAATTACTTAGCACAAAAGTTTTTTTTATATTTAGCCAATGCACCACGCTTAAGATCCAGAGTAAATGTCACATTTGGATGTCAAAATTTAGCAGGGAATGTTTGGTGTCCGATCTTTATCTTTGCCATCCACTAAGGTACTTCAGTATTTCTTGGCTCCAATGTTTCCCGTAATAAATAAACAAGTTATGCACAAAGCCTAGACTCCTTTCTAAAAGGTCAAGGTCACATTTAGAAGAAAATATTTCTATGTATTTTTCTGTGTTCTTTTACTTTATTAAGCTTGAATTGATATTCAAATTACTTCACACAAAAATAAATGCACCATACAAAAGTCGTGTGTTGAATGCAAGACCTTGACCCCTGGCTCAAAAATCAATGTCACACTTACAGACCTAAGGTAATGGTTGTCAGGTGTTAAACTTTCCATGATTGTATAGACGAATAGTCATTTAGCTATGCATAAAATATTCAACATAACATGACAATGATTCACGTATGAAGGCCCCACGTGTGAAAATGGTAAAGACTAATTTTCATAAGGTCAGTGTGAAAGTAGTTTAAATCAATCAAACATGCAAATTATCTATTCATTTTATCATAGACACTACTGAAAAACGTGCAATATTAACAGCATTGGTCTGAATGAAGTATTTCGATCTTAATTTACAAAGAAATAACTATTTTTCGTATTCATTGGTAATGTTTAACAGCCTAAATGCCTTGGTTGTTTATCATGGTATTAAATGGTCTCTATTTAGCGACTTAGACACATTTATAATAACTGACTGATAAGTGTAGGTTCGATATTAACTTATTAATATATGCAATATCCAGTTGAAAAACAATAGCTTTACTGGTGTCTTCTTTCTACGAAGAAGATTTCAACTGAATATATTATCAAATTGACTGGCATGCATCTCATATCACTACTAAAATGCATGGCCAGTTGTACAAATTCATAGGCGACACTTTTTACTGTAGTATCTCATTAATATGGGTGTATATCACTTACTTATAGATCGGCTTAATATGTATTATGTTAAACAAACATTTTTATCAGATATAGACGGATGTATCTCCGATCTGTGCAAGAATGGCGCTACATGTGAAGATGAAGTGAATGGTTATACCTGTCAATGTGCTGCTGGATATGAAGGCACCGACTGTGGAATTGGTATGAAATCTGTTTTAGGTTTGCACGGAGCACTGTACCGGATATTCCTTTTACCTGGAACTTTTAAATCTTTATGCTACCAGTTAGCACAAGTCATTTCAGCATTCCGACTACTCTTTCAAAAGGACATAAACCTTTATAGAATTTGTCATATAGATAAGATGTAATGCGCATAAATAACATGGTTCCTATATTATATTACTAAGTTCTACAGACACATCTATCTTATAATACTGCATATATATATATATATATATATATATATATATATATATATATATATATATATATATATATGTATAATATACCTACGAAAGTTCTGTTTGAAATATAACTTATCGTTCATGATAAACAATAACGTAAACCTACGTTCTACTCCCATCGGAAAGGAAACATATTCAATTTAGAGATTTCTAACTTTAGCTCTGATATCAAATAAGACGTCACAAATGCTTAATGATGGCTACCTGGTGTTACATTGTCCGTTTCAAACGATGTTGTAGGCTCATTTGCGAAGATATATGGTGTTTGTTCAATAATATAACGATGGAATAGGTATATACTTATGGGGTTTAATGCCTTAATGATTTTGACGGTGTGCAAGCTAGGTTAAATAAGCTTAGCAAACTCCAGTTGCGCTTGAAGATGACGGTACTTTTATTATAACCCTTTTATGTGCAACAGATATAGAATTTAATAAATGCTCACCAGATACATGTCAGCTCATGATATGAGGATTCCAAGCAGTAGGCACAATTTTAATGTGATTAATAATCTTTCATGTTATATCTTACATGTAAACTACAGCTTTTTTGGCCCTTATTTTTTTGACAATAAGATTCCTCAGTAAAAGCTCGTATCAGATATCATTCTTTCAGTATAAATCTATCAGGAAATATGCCGTATTTTATTATTTGTTTATGGTGTTAAGGTGTCAATAAAGTTTTCCACATTGACTGACGCTTAGGACTTATCATTGATCAATTGTATAGCCGAAGCCTCATCACTTAAAGAGTAAATATAGATAAAATTTCAAATAATAAGCCGCGCCCTGAGAAACTAACATAGTGCATTTGCAACCAGCATAGCTTCAGACCAACCTGCTGCGCATCCACACAGCCCGGTCAGGATCCATGCTGTTCGTTAACGGTTTCCTTAATTGCAATAGGCTTTGAAAGCGAACAGCATGGATCCTGATCATACTGCGCGGATGCGCAGGTTGGTCTGGATCCATGCTGGTAGCAAGTGCACTATGTTGGTTTTCTCATGGCGCGGATAATATATCAATGAATGTTCTTCCGATCAATGTATATATGGCAGTACCTGTGTAGATAATGTCGCCAGGTACAATTATATCTGTCCTGCAGGATAAGGAGGCTCCATGTGTGAAATTGCTAAAGAATAATTCTCATAGAGTTGTTGTGAAAGCAGTTTCTAAATCTATCAACAATGCAAATTATCTATTGATTTTATCATAGACACTACTAATTGATAAAGAATAGTTATACTGGCATTTTCTGCTACGGAGAAGTTAATATCTCAATCTATTTTGACTGGCATCGTTTATAGTCCTACGCAAATATATGACCAATTGCACAAATTCATCGTTTGATTGTGGTATCTCATTAATATGGGTGTATATCACTTAATGATCGGCTTAATATAATTTTTGTTCATACGTTATTATTAGATACAGACGAATGTATCTCCGACCCATGTAAGAATGGCGCTACATGTGAAGATGGAGTAAATGGTTACACTTGTCAATGTATTGTTGGATATGAAGGCACCGACTGCAGAATTGGTATGAAATTTAGTAATATAACAGTACAAAATGTATATAAGCATCGAGCATTCTGCTGACATGGATTTGACATCGATTGAAGAAAGCCTAGTTAATTCCAATTACACACAATACAACAATGCAGATGAAGGTACTAATACATTTGTCTATTTTGACCATATTATTGCAACAATGGATGTATTTCATCCACCCCAGATACATGTCAGCTCTGGATATAAAATCCAAGAGGAAGGCAGAAATACAATTTCAATGTAATTGATAATTTTTAACGTTATATATTAGATCTAATCTACAGCTTGTCAGACCCGTATCCGGGTTATAGGAATTGATATTAATGCCCACACCTGTACTCTTGCACGTGGCAATTATTTAAAATGTGATTATCTAATTAGTTTCTCAATAATATGCTTTAGTAAAAGTTCATAATAGATATCATTCTTTCAGTAGAAATTTATCAGGAAAAGTGCCTTATTTTATTATCTGTTTATGGTGTTGTCAATAAAGAGTTCTCCAAAGTGACTGACGCTTCGAAATTATTATTGATTGATTTCTGACTGATCAATGTGAGTTAAATGGTAACTTGTTAATATATGCAGTCTGTGGATGATAAACAATGGCTAAACTGATGTGTTCTTCCAACGAATATGTTTCTATCTGATTCTATTTTGACTGGCATTGATCTCATATTCCTACTTTAATGCAGTGCCAAATGCACAAATTCATTGTCTGCACTTTTTACTGTGGTATCTCATTAATATCGTAAAATGGGTGTATATCGTTTATTGATCGACTTTACACAGTTTCTGTTAAAGAAACTTTATTATCAGATATAGTCGAATGCATCTCCGACCCGTGCAAGAACGGTGCTATATGTAAAGATGAAGTGAATGGTTACTCATGCGAATGTGCTGCTGGATATGAAGGCATGGACTGTGGAATTGGTATGAAATTTGTTTTTAGGTTTGCATGGAGCTCAATACAGGATATTCTATTCCTGGACCTTCTACATATTTATGCTACCAGATTAAACAAGTCATTTCAGCATTCAGACTATAGGTCGGTTTAGAATTTGTCATATAGATAGTATGTTATTCGTATAAATATCATGCTTCATATTTTAAAGTGTTCTATTATACTAATTTCTACAGATACATACAGGCATATCTTATAATACTTCATATATATATTTCAATGTTTAATATACCTACGAACTTTCTGTTTGAAATATAGCTTGTATAACACGATAAACAATTACATAAATCTGCATTGTACTCCCATCGGATAGGAAATATATTCAATTTAGAGACTTCTTATTTTAGTTCTGATGTTAAATAGGACGTCAATAATGTTAAATGATGGCAACATGACGCTACATTTACCGTTGTTTCAAACGAGTTTTTAGTCTCTTTTGTCTAGCGTTATGGTCAATATTTACTAATATAACGCTAAAATAGTTGTATAAGCATGGAACATCCTGCTTACATGGATTGTGATTTGGTGCAAGCGTCTCGTTTGAGAAAACCCTAGCAAAATGCATTTGCGCTAAATGCAATATTGCAGATATAGGTACTGTTATTATGACCCTATTGCAAATGCATGCACCCAAGATTCTAGATATGAGCATTTCAAAACGTAGGCACAAATATAGTTTCAATATGATTGATAATCTTTAACGTTATATATAAAATGTTATCTGCAGCTTTTCTGGTCCGTATTAGGCTTTTATGAATGGATATTATTGCCCATACGTTCAATTTTGCACGTTTCAATTGATAAGCCGTATTTGATAATCTGTTTATTGTGTTGTCATTAAAGAGTGGTCCTATTTGATTGTTGTTCGAAAATACCAATTACATAGCAGATGCCTGATCAGTGAAAGAATAAACTTATATTTAATTTAACAGATATTAATGAATGTTCTTCCGATCCGTGCAAAAATGGCGGTACCTGTGCTGATAATGTCGCCAAGTACAGCTGCATTTGTTCTGCTGGATATGCAGGCTCCATGTGCGAAAATGGTAAAGATTCATTTTCATAGAAACACTTCGAAAATACTTTTCAAATCTGTCAACAAAGCAAATATAATTTGCTTTTATTATAGACACTTCAAACAAACGGACGATATTTACTTTGTGTAGTTTTCAAATTTTCACTATATAAACCTGAATCTCATTAGTCTAGATAAATCATTTCCGTCTTGAATTAAATGTGAATAACTAATTTTCAAATTACTTGGTACTGTTTAACAGCTCAAATTCGTAGTTTAAGGAGAGGGCGACTATGAGCTGTCATTGCTTTCTGTTCGTACCAATTCCTTAACTAATGCTTTATAAATGTTTCATTAATTTCGAAAGTACAATAAGTTTTAAGTAATTGAACAAATTCGTTGGCGGCACTTTTGATTGTGGTACTTCATTTATATTGGTGCATATCACTTACTGATCCACTTGAAATTATTTATATTAAACAAATTTAACTGTCAGATTTAGACGAGTGTGTCTCCGACCCGTGTAAGAATGGCGCTACATGTGAAGATAAAGTAAATGGTTACACTTGTCAATGTGCTGCTGGATATGAAGGCACTGACTGTGAAATTGGTACTTTTTTATTTTACATTATAGCTGCATGACAATAAATGATGTTTTATATATCTTTGTCACGAATCTCACAAACCGCTCATTTTCATATTCCTGATTTTGTTTTAAACTATAGAGATATTTCCAGCGTCCGTGTGGCAAAAATAATATGTGTTTACTGGTTATTATTATATGGACGGCAAAGAAAACGCATACACTTTTATTTTATTATGTATTTAATGGGTGTTTGGAAAGGCACCTACAATGTGCAATCGAACTTCAATTTTCCATCTGTTAAATCATCATCCATACGCTGTTTAGTGATGCAGTCCTTATGATCAATTCTGTATGGTAGCATATTTCTGTCACGAGATAGCTAGGTAGCTATCGCGATATTTCAAAAGAAAATATCTTGATAAAATCGAAGTTTTCTCAAAAGATTATCTCAATAGTATATGGTTTCCTGGAAATATTATTGCGATAATTTACATTATTTTCTCGATACTTTTTGTGTAAGTGCCCACAACTGCAATTTTCTTGATATTTCGAACTTTTCTGAAAAGTTTATCACAATAGCCTAAAGTTTCCTGGAAATAAAAGGCATATCGAGAAAAAATAATTTATTGCGATCATGTTTTCAGAAAAATGTACAACTTTGCTGAAAAGTTTAAAATATTATCGTGATAGTTACCGAGCATACACCCGAAAATTTGCGCTAAAATATTTTCTGGAAATGATTGAAATATCTAGAAAATATTATTTATTGCTGAAATGTTTTCAGAAAATATGCGCACATTTCCTGGAAAGTTTACAAATTATTGTAATAGCTACCTAGCTATCTCATGGCAGAAATATGCCATCATAATTCTGTTTGAAAAACTCCAGTAGTTAAGTTCATTCCATGACAGTGTTTAAGTAGACAGTACGTCTGCTGTATAACTCATCCTTTTATGGTTTGGTTAGGAAGACCCTATGGGATTCCGAAACACTCTGAAAACAAATTGGATGTACATGGTATTTTCATACATTTCATATTTTAAGAATAACTATGATATATGTTATTTTTCAATTATTTCTGCTGTTACCGTTAGACCCAGTCGGTTGATTAATCCATATTTAAGCATTGTTTTTATATCTGAACATGTCACAGATAGCTATTATGACTGCAATACATTAAGCTTAGATGTGCAGTACAGCTCTATGCACTTACTTACATTGATAACACAATATTTGAATTCAGTTCTCTGCAAGAACAGTTTTGAAATTTAACAGATATTGATGAATGCATGTCTAGTCCATGTCTGAACGGAGGATCATGTGAAGATCTTACCAATGCCTTCAACTGCACCTGTGCTTCTGGATATGAGGGTTATACCTGTGCAGATGGTATGCATTCACTTTTATTGAATTTGGTTCTCTTCAAGAAAAGTTTTGAAATTAAACAGATATTGATGAATGCATGTCTAGTCCATGTCTGAACGGAGGATCATTCGAGGACTACTTGAAATTAAAACAACAACCAACTTTGATTCAGTTTCTTTCAAGCGTCTATTACTATTTATTGATATATGCATGTAAGATTCTTGAAAATCAAAACTCTTTACAGATGTAATAAACTGATTTTGACGATTATCTTAAACATTCAATTAACGGGCTTGTGCTTCCTTCATCGCATCAGTCTCTAAATGACATTAGAGAAGATCGCCATCGTTTAAAATAGAGGCCCCTAAATACTTCCGAGGCTTACAATGCAGATATTAAATTAGTTTTGCATATCTTCATTAATAATTTTATTATACATGCGAAAATATATTGCAAGAAAGATGACTATAACTATGATATCACCTGGATTTGCAGGACCCTTTAGTTATATTGAAGACACTGACCTTTGCAGTATTAATTACTATTACCAGATGGCTTCTTTAGCAGAGCTACCGTTGTCATAAAATATGTACATCGTTTGCTAAATTTTATTACTCTAAACTGGAATTAGGGATTAAATTAATACATGAATCTTGAGATATGTTTTTCAAATCCTGTTTGATATGGATATGTCATTTACAAACTTCTAAAATTTTCGTAATCATAATGTTTGATAGCCTGACGACAATACAAAAATATTCTTGATCTTTTAGTCTGACTTGATGGAAGGATCGTCGTTATATCGATTCGCTTGGCCACATTTTTAAATGTGTTCCCGTTGACTCACTGGCTTCAGTAAGTCAACGAGCTCATACGTTAACGGTTTCAAGATTTTTATATATCTGTTTTGACATTTATACATAAGCATATTTGTGTTTTACAATTCGACCCTCTCTCTTGCGGGAAAATTTTATTTCTACTGTCGTGTAATACATGAGCTTGGCAAGGTTAAAGAGTTAAGTCTGACGCCAGTAATCTAGTTTAATATTTGAAATGGTGTTTTTGCCTATGCCATTCGAAAGCGTTGTTCTGCTGTGTTCCTCATTAATGCTTTTTGTGTGGCTGCTTATTATTTTCTATGTTTCTATTATTGCATTTATTCGTGTTAATGAATGTGTGTGCTCAGCTATGTACGTAGTTTAATTTACAGATAAACACATTTCAGTGTTGAGCGATACATAGGCGGCGGCTTGAATGTGTTTTCTCCTGTTTGACTTGATCTTTTACATATAGGCGGAAACCAAATGTTATGGATGCATAGCTTTTACGTGATTAGTTTCATATGACATCTTTAATTTATAAACTTAAATTATTCAATTTGACAGATATTGACGAATGCTTATCTGACCCTTGTTAAAATGATGCTACATGTGAAGATGAGGTAAAGAGGGTTTTGCGTGTATCGGTGCTTTTCACCGGGAAAGTCTATTGGCAGAGCGCTAGACTAACTCCACTGGACATACATGTATTTAAAGTTCGACCTTCCTATAGCAAGTTGGGTGTTATCTCCTAATGAAAGTTATATTCTCAAAGAAACAAACAACATAGCCTTAAACGTTTATTAAGCGTATATCAGGGTATGATTTGACAAAAAAAGATCTGAAAGATCTAAAAGCCGGCAAGTCTTAGCTCGGGGGAGAAAAATTATACGTGGGTATAACGTATCCTGAAACACAGAACTAGTTTTTATGATCAAAGTCATGTTTCATGAATATTCGTATTAATTTACTTATCAGTGTGCAGAAACTATTGCTAATATAAGGCAAACATTGAACAGATAGTGTAACGTAATGTTTTAGCACATATATCAGATATTGATGAATGATCCTTAAGCTGTTGCATAAATGGTAGTACCTGCAAAAATTTTATAAACCAGTACACATTTACATGTGCTTTTGAGTATGCGAGTAAAATCTGTGAAGACGGTAAGCAGAACAATTTTGAAAACTTTGATTGGTACAACCACCCGTTTTGAAATAAAAGTATCTTAAGTTGTTAAAGTATCATGCATTGCTTTTTCTATGGTACATATATTTTACTATCTTTATTTTTCTGTAGCATGGGGAAAGTTTAAGCTGCTTTTTTGTTTACTCCTGATTCAGATTTTGTAGGCAAATACGATCATATTTCAGAAGAGTACATTTAAATATTTACATTTTATACTTACTACTTCGCACACAATTAGATAAGTAGTGCGCTAGACGTTCACACATGTAAATAATAACAGCATTATGAATGTTTAACTCATGACATAATGAAGGCGTTAGTATTGTAGCTGAGAATACGCCAATATGTTTAATAATGATACCATTTTCTAAGGGCATAAACCTTAACCTTATCCATCCTGCCTGTATCGTATATATGACGGCAATCAAGTGTGCACATGTAGAACTCAACTCATGCATTAGGGATACAAGCTTGTGGTGATGTTAAACCCACATACAAAGTATAAAAGTGTTATAATGGATTCACGTCCGTCCGTCCGCATTTCTGTGACTTATATTTTTGAGACCCTTCAACGGATTCTCAAATAACATTAAACAAAGGTTTACTGTTAAAATATGACAAGGGTCACAATAACCGAGGTCAGTTGTTTAAATGCGAATGCCACTTTTGCTCAGTTTTGTGTCAGCTCCATACTTTATAAAAAGCTGATAGGATTTTATCAAATCTAACGTCAAATACCAGGTCACTTTGTCCGTTGTCAAGGTCACAATGGGAGATAAAAGAACCGCTTTATTGCAAACCTTTTAAAGGCTTTCAGATAAACTACCCATACAATTTCATGATAATAATACAACTAGAATCAAGCATAATTCATGTCATTTGCTTGAAAGTCAATGCAATGTTTGGAGGTAATAAATAGATCAGGAAGCTTCACTTCGTGTCCACCGCATATCTACTAAATCGCTGGATTCCTATAAAACATCCATCCTTTACAACAATTTATTCTTATCAGAACGACTTATTGAGTGTACAACCGAAATTTCTTTGTCCGATTCAATGTTATAGTTAGTTCTATCTTCGCCGTATTTTATCTTACGAAAAGCTGGAAGAAATTTCTTAAATCGACCACCAGTTGCTAATCTCATCAGGATGGTATATATACTTGTAACCCAGTTCACTAAGGGCACAGTTGGAGTTCAGGATTATGAAAGTTACATTTTCTTCTGTATAAAGCGGCGTCTTGGAGTATCTTAAGTGATAGTTCCAGTTGAATTTGTGTATAATGGGGTATGAAATAATGAATCTTTAATTTAAAGAAAAATAGTGTAGCTGCGATAGCAGCTCAGATGATTTAACTGATTAAGGAAATATGTCACTTATTTCAGCAAAATCAATGTCATTACCTATGACGCCGTCACTCAATGTATGGAATACCTCAATGTGATTGTAGTAAAATTCAAAAACTTTGTATGCGTTGGTATATTTATTTGTCAGTGCAAAAATGTTTTAAAATTAATATAAGTTTGAAAAGGACTGTATTCACCCGCTACTGTTTCAGAATCATCGCACAGGAATGAAGTCTATCTGTCGACAAACTTCCTGCAAGACTAAGGCTGCCTTTGGCAAATGTTATCTGTAGAAAAGTTTTAGTTTATTATCATTTTTGTTGTTAACCTTTGTTACTATATAACTAACACATCATGTTCAAAATTTCAATATCTCTATAACGATTTTATTCTTTCAAACAGATATAAATGAATGCTCCTCACATCCATGCACGAATGGCGGTACATGTAAGGATCTTGTAAATGCCTACGAATGTAAATGTGCAGCTGGATATGAGGGTACAACATGCGCAGATGGTAAACATAATTTCAAACTCTTCATCTGTTACAATATATCAACAAATTTAGAATAAATAATGTATCTTTGTTCTAGTCTGAGAGAGAGAGAGTTGTAATCTGTAGCTGTACCACGGGATGTGAATTTCACAATTAAAAGCGTTTGCCATAGTGGGTAGTCTTGTTAAAATCTTCAGTGACGTAATTAACACACTTCCTAACAACTAAAAATATTTTAACACTCCCATTACAAAGTATATCAAATTCTCAATTTCATAGAGATGTTTACATACCTCAAAAAATGTTGATTTTTGACACTTTTCCATCTGTATGCATTGTTTAATTTAAAGAGGCTTAGACACTATAATCGTAAGATACACAGCAAGTTAAGTGTTTGTTCTTTTTACAGTTTAGCACTGTGATATTCTCAGATTCACGGAACTTGTAGAATATAAAATGATAGGCATGTCTTACAGCCAAGTGGGACGTGTGTGTTTTATTGTTGCTCTGCTTTCGTCAAAAGCAATAAATACATGAGTTTTTACTTTTGCTTTTAAATATTTATTGGCGGAACTGGTAGAAGACTACATGATAGGCATGATGTCTTAAAACCAAATGGGACTATCTGTGTTGACACTTGTATTCTGGCTTGTTTTAATCGGCCATTAAGTTTTAATGTTGCTCTGTTTCCTGCAAAAGCAATAAATACACGTGTTTGTACTTGTTCAGGTTAGATTCTTTTAATATTTTACAAGACAACTTTTGTGATTTACATTTGATACCTTTTGCTACGTATATTAGGAAAAGCTTGAATTTACACTTTTCTGTAACAATGTATTACTGTGGGTGAAAAAGTTAGATCTAGAATACACTTTTAACAAATCAAATCTCTGCAGAGGTGTCTTGGCCACTGCCAGCTTCACTGACAGTAACAATGATATTCCCTATTGTGTTCCTACATTTGATTGTGTTTCACTTGTCTTATTGATATGTTTAATCAACTTATTTTATGTTAAATATTAATCCTTTACACATCCATACATACGGATCGTTCTCGGAATGCGACCATATCTGATTTTTGTGTTTGTTTAGGTGCTAAATATATGTGGTTGTTTTTTTTTTTCAATAGTCTTTTGACTTACTCAGAACTTTTAAACATATGACAGCCGCTGTAGTAACATACAAAACTTCGTTACATTTTGTGCTAGTAGTAGTAAGATATAGAATTGTAATATTTCAATGAAATTTTCAATCTAAGAACGCTGATGAATACTTTCTGCAGTATTAAGTGCATACAAAAGTATCGTATTGACGTACACTTGATTTAAAAAGCAATATAGGGGATCACCAACGTTAAATTCCGATCCGTTCTGAATTGAAAGATGTCTTTTATAGCTTTATTCAAAGACAAAATCATTGTCTATTAATAGCAGTTTTACATTGTCCATACATTGTCAGGAAACATATTTATCTGTTCACAGTGAAATGGTTATATATTTAAACACGTTCTTATAGGTTGAATTCATAACAAACAAGTCATGTGATTTTATATAACTAATTAGAAGATATTAACTAATACTGTAATGAACTTACATTATTTTGTAAGATGCATATATCTAATTGATAATTTGGACACTTCTGTAGACTTATTGGGTTATGCCATTAGCAGCCAACTACGGATACATATTACAACATGACAAAAAAGCATGCATTAATATTCACTAACCTTACTTACGCATTAAGCCATGAAATAGAAATCATATATTTACCTGTAATATTTGCATATTTAGATATTGACGAATGTCTGTCCAACCCATGTTTGAATCATGGATCCTGCGAAGATGAAGTAAACGGCTACACATGTTTGTGTGCTGCAGGTTTTTATGGTGTGCAATGTGCTACAGGTAATTAAAAATAAATACATATATAAATATTATATCGTCTGCATTATATGAATAATTGCAAAAGATAACGATTTAAGTAAGCTTCCTTTGTCGAACCTAAACTGAGCAGTGGCCTAAAAGTCTTAATTGGGTCATATCTGAACTGAAACCACAATTCTTTACTAGACACCCCCATGCCTTCCGTACACCACTGTTAAAGAATTAATAGGTCATTGAAATATGTCCTAAGTGAAAATTATCTGATATCGATTGTCATATGCGAGAAAAACAATTCCTCCTCTCGTATTAATGTGATTCTCCGTATATTATACAGCCTCGGATTAAGTATATAAGGATATGAACTTTATTTGTTACATGTTTGATAGGTCTAGACAGCGCGTTTAATCAGAATTTGTACTTTTATAGAAAGAATGACTTATGTCACTGACAATGGATAAATAGTGATTTTTTTTATATGAGCGGAAACAAATGAAGTAATTATAACAAAATTACAGTTATAACGACATTGTACGTTGCCATTTTAACGAAAACAAAAACAGCAGTAAAATTTGAAAATTGAGATAGAGTTCCCTTGTTTTGGACAAAAGTATTCGTGTGATCACTAATTATCTTATTTATAGTGTGTCGTATGCAATAGTCATGATCTTGAAAGAAATCTTAAAACAGTGTTTTTCTCTTTTTGTCAATTGCTTTATCGGGCTGGAATTATATATTGCGCAATAAGCAAATTCACCATAACGTGCACTGCACTCGATAATGCACATGTTATGCATGAGGTCCACGAAAACAGAAATTATTCTTATAATAAAAGTGGTGATTATGCCAACAATTATTATTTGACCTCAGTTCGTATTTTATTAGATGAGCATAAAACATTTGATAAACGCTTATACATCTTTAGTTTGAATAATGTGAGGTCTGCTGAGCTTTTGGAATTATTAAAGCACATTACACAATACATCCCTATTTATAGATATCAATGATTGTGCGTCAAATCCCTGCCTGAACGGCGGCATATGCACAGATAAGGTGAATGGACGAACATGTACCTGTCTTACAGGATATGATGGTTTAAATTGTGAACTAGGTGAGTATTTCTCTTAGATAAATGGTAACAAGAATTGGCACAGAAGGCAATAATATTTTGCTATTATTCGACATGTCTCAGGAAATCATTTTTGTTCGTTAGAAATGTTGAAATGAATTTAAATTTCATTGTGTGTGTGTGTGTTTTTTTTTTCCTGTTATATATTAATATTCAACAGTTTCAATGTATTTGCTGTCTGGTAGTCTTATTCTTATTTGCACGCGAAATGGCAACTGGCTTTCATAAATGTTTCTGACACTCCTCTATAGATCGAAATATGAAATCAAGTTGTGTCCACTATATACTGGTGTCTTCTTACCAAAGCTGAATCTATTTTGACTGGCATGTATTTCATATTCGTACTATGATTCACTGATAATAGCACAAATCCATTAATGGCACTTTTTACTATCATGATATCTCATTAATATGGGTGTATATCACTTACCGATTCGCCGAATGCAGTTTATGTAAAATAAACATTATTATCAGATATAGGCGAATGTTTGTCCGACCCGTGCAAGAATTTGTAGATAACGTAAATGGTTACACCTGTCAACGTGCTACCGGATATGAAGGCACTGATTGTGAAATCGGTATGAACTTTGTTTTAGGTTTGCACGGACCTTAATACAGCATATTCCTTTTAGCTCGACCTTCTAAATATTTGCCCTCGCAAATGACTCAAGTAGTTTCAGCATGTCAGACTATTAAACACAAAGGAAAGAAATATTTTGAGAATGTGTCACGAACATAAAATATGATTCGTGGAAATAGCGTTTGTCCTGTTTTAAATGACAGCGCAAGTATTCTTTCTTACTATTTCTTATACAAACGTATTTCCTACCATGTAGAACATTCAGTTCAACATTTTATATTTTGCCCAACAAAATACTTTATTCAACTATTAGATAGCAATCCTTATTCCTTTTAGAGAGCTTTTGCTTCATATTTGATGTCAAAATATTTTGATGATGGCAATTTGACGTTACATTTACCCAATAAAACAGGACTTTGACCTAACTTTTCTAGATTTATGTTTATTGTTTATTGTTTATTGATATCACTACTGAAAATGTAAATAAGCGTCGGGCTTTCCTCTCAAATGGATTTTCGCCGGGCAGAGCGAACGCTTTGTTGGATGAAAGTCTACCAAATTCCTGTTCCGCCTAATAGTAAAATGTTATTCAATTTGCCAGATATCAATGAATGTTCTTCTGATCCATGTAAAAATGGCGGTACCTGTGTAGATAATGTTGCCGAGTACAACTGCATTTGTTCTACGGGATATGAAGGTTCAACGTGTGAAATTGGTAAATATATTAATTAATTTTTATAGAGTTATTGTGAAAACAGTTTCAAAGTCAATCATTGATGCAAAATATCTATTGATTTTATCATAGACACTACGCACTAACGTTCGATATTTACTTTTTAAAACTCTTCGAACTGTTATTGTCGATATCCTCAGTGGCTTTAAAGGAAGCATTCCCGTCAAACAATAAGAATAAACAGCTAATTTTGTATTCATTGGCTATGTTTAACAGCCGATATGCATGGAATGCATAATATGGTATTTCATGTTTTTCTCTTATTATAAGCAAGTCTTTGTTCGATGACCTTGAATCATTTACATTCACTGATTAAATATTAACTCGTTAATATCTGCAATCTTAATTGATAAACAATAACTATACTGGTGTCGTCTTCCGCTTGGCATGGCTCTCACATGCCTACTGAAATGCATGGGTTCTTTCCTAAATTTATTGGCAGAATTTTTGTATATTTTATCTCTGAGTCATTAATATGGATGTATATCACTTACTGATCCGCCTAATATAGCATATGTTAAACAAACATTATTATCAGATATAGACGAATGTTTGTCCGACCCATGCAAGAATGGCGCTACATGTGAAGATGAAGAAAATGGTTACACCTGCCAATGTGCTGCTGGATATGAAGGTTCCGATTGTAAAATTGGTATGAAATTTGTTTTAGGTCAACAACATATTCCTATTTGCTAGACCTTCTAAATATTTACACCCGCAGATGATACAAGTAGTCTCAGCATGTCAGAATGTTTCATCCAAAGGAAAGAAACATTTAAAGAATGTGTCATATAGATAAAATATGATGCGTGTAAATAGCGTTCTTCATGTTAAATGACGACCTATTGTATTCTGTCTTACTATTTTCTATACAAACATATGTCCTACCATGAAGCAAATTTAGTTCAATATCTTATATTTTACTCACGAATTCCTGCTTGAAATAAGCTTGTATTTCATGATTACAAAAGGCTTTATTCAATTATCGGATATCAAACCTTATTCCGTTTATGGAGCTTTTGCTTCAAATATGTTGTGAAACAGAACGTCAAAAATATTTGATGATGGTAATTTGACGTTATATTCAACGTATAAAACAGGATTTTAGTCTCAATTGTCTAGATTTATATTCAATGTTTATTGATGTAACAATAGGAAATGTATATAAGCATCGGGCTTTCCTCTAACATTGATTTTACTGGGGTGGAGCAAACGCCTGATTGGATGAATGTCTACCAGATTCCTGTTCCGCTTAATACAACATTGTAGATAAACGTACTATACTATGTACTATACTATGTTAATGCCAGATTTTCCTGCCTATGTCAGGTTCACATGAATTATTATTAATGCGCACGCATTTACCTTTGCAATTCATTTTTATAGGGCGCTTATTAGCAGAACTCTGGAAGCAAGTATGCCGTTTCTGATAGTCTGTTTGTGTGTTTGCAATAAAGGGTGTTCCTATTTGACACATGACAATTATTATAGATGAATTATATAGCCGAAGCCTGATTATTTTAAGAATAAAGTGATATTTAATTTAACAGATATAAATAAATGTTCTTCTGATTCGTGTAAAAACGGCAGTGTCTGTTTAGTTAATGTCGCTGGGTACAGGATGATGTAACGGCCCAGTGTCTTGATTGTCTCGACATTTATTCAATATCATGAAATTCTGAAGTTCCCTACTTGAATTCACCAATTATCAGTTAAGAATAGATAAAGACTTAGTTTTATCATTGTTCTGATTCACAGAATCGGGCTCTACATTTATATCATAAGGAATTAGCATATTTTCTTATCTGTGGTACGATGTTAATCTTACCCCACCCACTCGGTTTTCCATGTGTTTTAAATGTTCATTCTGATGTTATTACGAAAAGTAAATGTATATTCATTTTAACATCGTGTGTTTTGATGACCATTTGAACTGTTTTTCATGTTTACAGATTTATTTGTAGCTGTGCACCTGTATATTGGACTCGTATATTTGAACTTGTTTATCGCTTGAAATCGCCAATAACTGTTCTGAGATACGATGCTCGTTAGCTCTTTTAAAAGTTACTAAAATGCCTAAATACTTACGAAATCAATAATATGTGTTCAATACTTTAAATACCTATCAAAGTTTTCATATGACATCGTGTTGTGTGTCCGTAATTCGTGAAGAAGTGTGAAATTTCCATTTACTACTGTGTTTTGTCCGCCATTGCTGTGTTTAAATCTCGTGGCGCGTGCGAGATGTGACGAAATCTCACATATAAAAGGTCAAGTGGCGCGAAATTCAATTGGTGTATTGTAAACACCCAGGCTGGCGGTTCGCTCACCAACTGGTATAAATACCATAGACTATAGTCTATACCATCGTATACAATCATATACCAACAATGTCACAAGAAGAGGTAGAGTCTTACCGTTATTGGTATTAAACAAATAAACGACTAAGTGGCGTAATGTTATAAATATATAAGTTCCTTATAGGAATCTCCATCTCCAGTGTTTATACCGTGTATAGTGTTTATAGATCTATCGTATTAGATCTACAAGTGCCTAATAATTATTATACCAACCGAAAAAGTGCCAAAGTGTGGTAAATCCATTTGTTTAGTGTTAAACCTATTTACGAGAATTAATCAGATGAAGATGTTGCATACCAATTATACCAATTATACCGAGTAGAGTTATACCAATTATACCATCTATACCAATTATACCAACTGGTATATAGTTATGCTATACCAAAAGCCCGGATACCTTTGTAAACCTTAGCATTATACCTTGTTATAGATCTAGTGTACAGTGCGTAATTTTAGTGTCTAATTTGTACAGTGTGCGGCTTAAGTATTTACCGGAGTTTATCTAATATAATTCGGACACTATCGTTGCTGAATGCTTGATGAACCTAATTTAAAGTGGTGTAAAAGAGTATTCCCAAAAAGTGATCTGTTTCAATGAGTGCCTTTCAATATATGAATATAAACTGGAATAGTGAAACTTTCATCTGTGTTTAAGTAGTTTAAACAAACTGTAAAGACGTGTAGTGATTAAACCAAGGTGCACAGCAAGAATATTGTGAACTGATATATATATAAATATATATATTAACATTTATAACTAATGTCATTTATGAATTACTGAGTTGTATATTGCATGTCATGTTATTTATAATAGTTTGCACTGTTAACATGGTTAATAAAAGTTCTGCTTAAGTTAATATCACCTCCGTTATATCGTATAAAGTTAACTGAATCTATCCATAATCTATGTTTGCCACCAGCCGGGCCCAGGCGAACTCGTGTAGCACCTCTTATAGAGCCACCTCGTAACCGCTCGACTAAGGGGTTCGCTACAAATTTGGTGGCAGCGGTGGGATCTCGCGTTTGATAACTGGATTCCATAAATCTATAATTTTAAAATATCAGACGTCCTGGTACCGGTGGTAAACTTATTTGAACAGAATGGAGGATTCCTGTATTGTAACCTTTAACGATCATGCCAATTATTGCCGTCCTCAAGAAAGCGATTGTGAATCAATACAAGACGAGAATGTAAGTGAGCAAGCGGAAGATGTTGACAGGTGTACTCCACGGAATACACCTACCCCGGTAAATGCTGGAGATGGAGATGGTGTCCATAATCATTTAGAAAACTTAGTCCGAGATCTTAGCAGTCAGTTAATACAAAGTATACAATCTGTTAAATCAGAAGTAAGAGGTTCTTTATCCGAATTTGAGGATAAACTTAGTTACGTCCAAAACCAGGTAGATGACTTGAAAACTATTGCAAGTAACGAAGCAAACATTCATATTGTTGCAAATGACAAAAATTGTCAAAATGAGAATGTGTCCAATTGTGATAGGTATATATCACGGGGACCGACCAGCAGTACACCAAACTGTGACCACACAAATAACAATGGTCCACAAATACTGACTAGACGTGACCAATTCATACCAGATCGTTCTGTACATATACCAAGTGACAATCAGGTAAACAGACAACCGACTAAGGCATACCATGAAAGTACATATAATAAACTCAAACCACAAACTTACGACGGGTCTGACGATTTAGACGAATATTTAACACAGTTCAGCATTGTTGCTGACTTAAACAGGTGGAGTTATGATATAAAGTCTTTATATTTGGCAAGTAGTATTGTGGGGCCCGCCCGTGCAATTCTATGTGAGTTGGACAGTGACAAAAGACGAGATTACGACTCTATAGTGTCAGCTTTGCAAAATCGTTATGGCTCAGTGCATAAAGCTGAAATTTTCCGTTCTCGGTTACAGAGTAGATCATTAGGTCGTAATGAAACTATACCTGAACTTGCACAGTCTGTGAGAAAATTAACGCGAAAGGCGTATCCTAGTGCTTCGTCAGAAGTCGTTGATTTACTGGCTTTAGATTATTTCATAGATGCATTGCCCGAGGCAGACATAAGATTAAGGCTTAGGGAAGTAGGCCCAAAAACTATAAGTGAGGCTGAAAGAATAGCAGTAAGGTTAGACGCCCATAAAGAAGCAGACAAAAGTAGGGGTGGTAGAAGCCATGTTAGGCATGTAAAACCTGAACAAAGTGAAACAGATAAGAAAATAGACGAGTTGTCTAATAAAATGAAAACACTGATGGATCAGGTCCAGATGTACCAAGAAAGAAGTGACAGGTCAGATTACCGATCTAATAATAGGGCATATTCGAATAGGGGTGTAGGACCAGTTGGGGGAGGTGGTTACAAGCATAGTTACCAGAGAGCAAATCGGTATGGTCAAACAGGTAGAGGGAAATATCAATCTTCCAAATCAAATGCTCACCAGGGAAACGGAAACGAGTCGAATTTGAGGACCGAAATTCGATCTCAGATGAAAGGTCCAACTCGTTACCATTAGCAGACAATGATAAGTTGACGAAAGATGACGGATTTTTCATAGCAGCAAAAATCAATAATACCAATGTATCGATGTTAGCAGATACTGGTTCAAATGTAACCATCCTTCGCAGAGAATTGTATGAAAATATGGCACCATTAGCAAAACCAAATTTAATACCGATTAATATGTCCTTGACAACTGCCACTGGGGATACGGCACCCTTTCATGGAATGATACGGGCTGAAATTTTCATAGGTTCTCAGAGTTTTGACCATATGGTATATTTGGCAGATATTAAGAGTGACGGTATACTAGGTATGGATTTCTTTAAATCCCATAAATGTCAAATTGACGTTAGCAGAAAAAGTTTGAAACTAAATGAAGAAGAAATACCATGTTATCATCGTGATGTATCAGAAAGTTTTACTAGTTGTCGGATACAAATAAAAGAAAAACACCGTCATACCACCTGAAACTGAGGTTATTGTTCTTGGAAAGCCTACTGGTGTAGTACCTGAGACAACTGGCATAGTCGAACCTAATATCAACTTTATAGAGAAAAGTGGCTTATTGGTTGCTAAGGCTTTGGTTGATATTCGTAAGGGAGATGTTCCAATCCGAGTGGCAAACTTAAGCAAGAAACCTTATACAGTGTACAAAAACACTAATGCAGCTTTCTTTGAAGCAGTAAGTCCCCCTGAAGTAGTTAATGTGGAATCCGTTGATCTATCATCAACCACAGAAAGAAAAGATGTTCCAACCCATCTTAGTGAAGTATATGATAAAGCTGTCAAACAACTCTCCAAGGAACAAGGAGAAAGAGTGAAGAATCTTCTCATTAAACACCAAAATGTGTTTTCAAAAAGCTCTGATGATATAGGAAGAACACATATTGTTGAACATACAATAGAAACAGGTTCGGCAAGACCTGTTAAACAAGCTCCATACCGAGTACCTCTTGCTAAACGTCTAGCAGCCGAGAAAGAAATTAAAGAAATGGCTGAGAAGGGCATAATCGAACCATCGATTAGTCCCTGGAGTAGCCCAGTGGTAATGGTAACCAAACCAAACGGTTCTATTCGTTTTTGCTGTGATTTCCGTAGGGTCAACGATTGTACTTCAAAAGATAGTCAACCATTACCAAGAATTGACGATACTCTAGATGCATTATCAGGTTCAGCTTGGTTTAGTACCCTTGACTGTAAATCAGGATTTTGGCAAGTTGGTATGGCCGAAAAAGATAAACATAAGACAGCGTTTGCAGTCCAAGGATGTGGCTTGTGGCAATTCACCGTTATGCCATTTGGACTTTGTAACTCGCCTGCGACCTTTGAGAGATTGATGGAGCGCATTTTGGTAGGTCTTACGTGGAAACAATGTTTGGTATACCTTGACGATATAATCTGTTATTCAAAAACTTTTGATGAACATATAGAAAGTCTTGATACCATATTTACAAGAATAAGTGAAGCTAACTTAAAACTCAGTCCTGAAAAATGTGTTCTTTTTCAAACTCAAGTGTCTTTTCTGGGACATTTGGTGAGTGAAGATGGTATTACCACTGATCCTCGAAAGATAGAGGATGTGAAAAATTGGAGAACGCCCCGTAACGTCCGTGAACTGAGGAGCTTCTTGGGACTTTGTTCATACTACAGAAAATTTGTCAAAAGTTTCTCTACAATTGCAAAACCGTTGCACAAACTTACTGAAAAAGGACAAAGTTACTTATGGACAGATGATTGTGAAAACGCATTCAGTAAGTTGAAAATGGCCTTAACAGAGGCACCTATATTGGCCTATCCTAGGTCGGAAGGTCTTTATATTCTTGACACCGATGCTAGTGCAGTAGGAATAGGTGCTGTGCTGTCCCAACAGCAAGGAGATACAGAAAAGGTAATCTCCTATTACAGTAAGTGTCTATCAAAACCAGAAAGGCACTACTGCGTGACTCGGCGAGAGCTACTCGCTGTGATTTGTGCTGTTAAGCATTATCACCATTATTTATTTGGCCGTCATTTCCTCATTAGAAGTGATCATGGAGCTTTGAGATGGCTCACCAATTTCAAAAATCCGGAAGGCCAAATAGCCAGATGGCTAGAAGTATTATCGACGTATAATTTTGAAATTATACACAGAGCCGGTAGAGTTCATTCAAATGCCGATGCTTTGTCTAGGCGACCCTGTATTCTAGAAGGTTGCAGCTACTGTGATAGGGCTGAGATTAGGTATTCCATGAAAGCAGAAGACACATTTGTGTCAGCACGTAAAAGTGAAGTATGTGATAGAAAAGAAAGTTCTACGAAGACAAACTATGAATTAACTTCTGAAGTTAAAGTTTGTCAGAACTTATGTGAGAGAGATAAAGACGGCTGTAGTCACGTGAGAGATTGTGGAACACCAATTCTGGTAGATGCTTGTCAGGGCCCGATAAACGTTTATCAGAGTTTCACAAAGAGTACAATGTTAAAAACTGTTGATAGTTCGGGGAAAGCCAGTAGTGGGTCTGAGATGCCGGTCATGTACCCCATCACTGAGGATAACAGGTCAATAGTTGAGAAAGAAAACGTTGATGACAAACTAGCGAGTAAGGAAGAGAGAGTAACAGTTCTCAGGACGGCATGTGATAATGGATGTATGAATATCCACACATGCGAGAACACAGATAAGGAAAATGATGGAATTCTTAGTCAAGAATCAATTGCCCTAAAACAAGATAGCGACCCCGTAATAAATACAGTAAAACAATGGGTAAATGAAAACTTAAGACCTAACTGGTCTGAAGTTGCACCGAGTTCTGTTGAACTCAAGTATTACTGGAACAGGCTAGACTCACTGAAGATAATCAGTCACATTTTGTACCATCAGTGGTTTGGAGTTGATGGTAAATCATACCAGTATCGTGTAATATTGCCTAGAAGTTTGATTCCCGAGGTGTTAAAGGAATTACACGACAGTCCATCTGGTGGACATCTAGGAATACGTAAAACCCTAGCAAAAGTAAGACAGAGGTTCTTTTGGTTTAAAATGAAACATGATATAAGTAACTGGGTCAAGTCGTGCGATGTTTGTGCTTCCAGGAAAGGTCCTGTCAGAAAAGCCAAATCTGCTCTTAAGAAATATAATGTCGGAGCTCCTTTAGAAAGAGTTGGTATCGATATAATGGGGCCTTTTCCGAGAAGCAACCATGGAAACAAGTATGTACTCACAATAATAGACTATTTTACTAAATGGCTGGTGGCTGTTCCCATCAGAAACCAAGAAGCTACAACCGTAGCGAACAAACTAGTTGAGAAGTTTGTATCAGTGTTTGGTGTGCCAAAACAAATACATTCTGACCAAGGATCAAACTTTGAGTCTCAGACTTTCAAGGAAATGTGTAAAATTTTGGGGTCAGAAAAGACAAGAACAACAGCCTTTAGACCACAATCAAACGGATTAGCCGAATCCGCAAACAAAAGTATAGCCAATATGTTATCGAAATTTGTGTCTGCAAACCATAAGGACTGGGACTCCTACTTGTCTATTCTTACAATGGCATATAATTCTTCTGTACAAGAAAGCACAGGTTTTTCCCCAAGTATGTTGATGTTTGGGCGCGAAATGGATTTACCAATTGATCTAGCAATAGGGAGTCCTGAAAACGTTAGCAAAATTACCGAAACCGAGTACGCGATTAATCTCTCAGAGATAATTGATAAGGTACACAACGTAGCACGAAAGAATCTTGCGATCGCGAGCGAGTCTCAGAAACGCCAGTATGACCATAGATTAAGTGAGAATTCATATGCGGTTGGTGACATGGTATGGCTATATGATCCGAAGATTAAAGCGGGTTTAAGTGCAAAGCTAACCAGACGATGGACTGGACCTTATGAGGTTTTAAAGAAACTAAATGACATAGTATATCAAATACAGCAAGGCAGACGTGCTAAACCTAAGGTAGTACATCATGACCGACTTAAACGATACGAAGGGCATCAGGATCCAATATTCAGACCACAAGAACGGTGTTAAAGGTCCCCTGTTCTATGAAAAATTAAAACATTAAAGATACATATATATATATATATATATATATTTTTTTTTTTTTGCATATGTTTTTCCCAATGTTCATAAAGTATTTCCTTTTGTTTCAGTGGTTGTGCGTGATATGTCAAAATGTAACATTTGAAAAACACCATATTGCGTGTCGTCATGCCCAAGAAAAACACAGCCACTTTATGTATCAGTGCAGGAGATGTAGACGACTATTCACCCGAAGATCATATAAGCACCAACAATGTTTAAATGTTAGAACAGAAGACTTTGAATTAATGGACCCTGATGGTGGAAGAGAAGGGGCAGTAGATAAATTAATTAAATGGAAGAGAGATGACCTGCCCAAAATAATTAAAAGTGTAGAACCAGAATATCTTAGAAATATAAGATTGTTACAAAAAGAATACGGCCCAACAATGGTTGGTATAAATGAGGAAAGTGAAGAATCAGGAATAGATGATGAAATTACAAGTATGTTGAAGACTCCAATTACACCAATAGTAACCCCAGAAAGGAAAGTAGTAAGCAAAAGTTTTCAAATGGAATTAGAAGATGTAAGCGAGGAGGAGCTTGATTTCTCCGAAGGGACTCCATGTCAAGATGAGATAGATCCAAGGTTAAATAGAAGTAAGACTGATAAGAAGAAAGAAACTGGAAGTGAAACATTCTCGAGTGATTCAGAGTCTACATGTAGTACATCAAGTGAAAGTAGCAGTGACGATACGTCAGAAACGTCAGAAAGTTCAAAGTCGAGAGTAAGTGACAGTGGAAGTTTAAGAATTAAGAAGAAGAAAAGATCATGGTCAAAATTCAAACTCTATGACTCATCCGAGAGTGAAAGTGAAAGTGAAGGGGATTATCCCAGTAATATTAAGAAGAAGAAACAAAGTGTAAAAGAAAGTAGTGATAGGAGGGTAGTGCAGAAAGGGACTGAAAAAGGAGCAAAAAGAAGCCATGAAATTGAGAGTAACGAGCAGAGAGAGAAAATCATAAAGAGGAAGAAAGAGAATGTTAATGACAAAACTGACAGAGAAAGTACAAAATGCAAAGATGAAGAACGTGTTATTAAAACAAACAAGAATGTGGCAGCACAAGGCAAAGATAAATATGGAAACCGAAAGAGTGTCCACAGTAATCAGAATTCTAAAACAGAAAAGAGTGAAAGGTGTGAAAAGAGGAAAGAGAATAAAAGTGACACTGATAGAAATGACAAGTCCAAAAGTGGAGAAAAAGTTCCCAATAGTGCAAAAGTTAGTAAAGGCAAAGAGGTTGAATACAAGGTCAGGGACTTAGAAAAGGCAGAAAATAGTGAACCAAAGAGTTTAAATACGGACATAGATATGATTAGGAAAAAGGAAGATAGAGATAACAAAATCGAACATATAAAAAGCAATGGAAGTTCAAAATCATCAAAGCTGACATCAGAAAAGAACACTGGGAATCATCCGGAAAGTAGTAAGTCCGATAAAGCACAGACAAAGGGTTGTAAGAATGGAAGTACAGAGAATAGTAAGGAGAATGATGATAAGAATACTGAAAAGAAAAACTACACTAATGAGAATAAGAAAAGGCAGGAGGATCAAGAGAATAGGGAAGGAGAAAATTCACAGAGGAAAGATAAAAGTAATAAGTGTAATGGGACAAACAGTGAAAGAAAAATTACGAAAGTGCTGCCAGACAAACAAAAGGAAAGAAATAACGAGATAAAAACGGAAGTGAAACGTACAGCAAAAGATTCGAAGGAAGAAAAGAAAAGTCAAACAAGTGCTGAGATATGTAATACTGTAAGTGCAACACCGATGGTTAAAAAGAAAGATGAACAAAAAGAGAGAAGTAAAAGTGAATTAAATAGAGAAAAAGAAGTTACAGTAAAACTTGTGAGTAATGTCCCAGCAAGTGAAGCTGATAGTAGTGAAATTGGTACAAAGTGCAAAAGCAATGAGGGGATAAGTGACTCAGGTTTGGGAGAAAAGACACAAGATGAGAAACACAATGATAGTGAATGTGGCCAGAATGATAAAGGAAAAGTGAGAAATGAAAAGTCAGAGTCAAATATAACTAAAGAGTGTAGTGTGCGCATTGAAAAGATAAAGCTCAATGCTATCAGTTTTAACAAAGAGAAGTTGTTTGAGAAACAGAATGTAAGTGATCCAGAAGATAATCCTAAGAGCAATTCAGTGAAAGTTGTAAATGAAAAAGGTGACGCTTCAGAAGAAAAAGAAATAGCGAGTGATACTAAGGAGTCCCATGAAAATGACATTGATAATCAAAATGAAAGTGGAGTTACTAATGATACAGACCAGACCGAGGAGTGCACGAGCACTGGTTCTATCCTGGACGATAAATCAATAATTCCTGAAATGCAAAAGACCCAGAAAGAAAGGATCATCCTTAATATTGGAGGGCAAAGGTTTGAGACCTCTCGTGTGACATTACAACAAGACCCCAACTCCTTGCTGGCCAAAATTGTTGGACCGGATGGAATGACGCCAATATATGGCAACCAATACTTTATTGACAGGGACCCTGCTCATTTCCGATTCATATTAAATTTCCTACGAAATGGAGCATGTGACCTTAGAACTTTACCACATGATGTTCGTTATCTCTACGAAATGTATTATGAGGCATGTTATTATCGCCTCCCAGGTCTAGTGAACGCAACAATCGCGAAGATAGAGGAGTGTAGTGTGGTTGGTGCAAACGTTATGCCAATGAAGGCTTATAAATTGGGACGCTAGGAATTGACCTATTTGGGAGTATAAATTAAATGTTGGTTGGGATTGAAACTTTTGGTAAAACTGATGAAAGTGTTAGGATATTAATTCATACATAGAGAGACTTGATAGTGTTAAAATATGCAGCATAATTAAAAACGATTATAAACATTGTATTGGTATATGTTGTGCTAGATATCTGTTGTTGAATTGTTCTTGATTTCCCGAATAGTTAATGTTAAAGTTGACAGTTTTCACTTTTATAAAAGCATTTAATATATAAGCTGAACTGAACTTGTTCAAATTTTGAATCTTACAAAGTTTAAGTAAAGGATGACATTTACTTATTATCAACATTACAGGTATATGTTTTGTCCGTTTAGGTATACTGCTGAGATACTGATTTTGTATGAATGTTCTTCTGTATAGTTATATCATGCAAGTTTAGTTATCACTTTATAATATCACTGTCGTTACTATATATTGCAATTAACATGTAATTTAGAGTTGCTGGTGTCTTTAGTCATTCCGACAGTAATAGTTAGTATAACATATATTGTACTGTTCATTGGGGTTAGTTCTTAGTATATCTATTTCTGTCAATCAAAACCTTGAGTCTGCATATTTTTGGAGACCAAAATTTTTATGGAGGGGGGCAATGTAACGGCCCAGTGTCTTGATTGTCTCGACATTTATTCAATATCATGAAATTCTGAAGTTCCCTACTTGAATTCACCAATTATCAGTTAAGAATAGATAAAGACTTAGTTTTATCATTGTTCTGATTCACAGAATCGGGCTCTACATTTATATCATAAGGAATTAGCATATTTTCTTATCTGTGGTACGATGTTAATCTTACCCCACCCACTCGGTTTTCCATGTGTTTTAAATGTTCATTCTGATGTTATTACGAAAAGTAAATGTATATTCATTTTAACATCGTGTGTTTTGATGACCATTTGAACTGTTTTTCATGTTTACAGATTTATTTGTAGCTGTGCACCTGTATATTGGACTCGTATATTTGAACTTGTTTATCGCTTGAAATCGCCAATAACTGTTCTGAGATACGATGCTCGTTAGCTCTTTTAAAAGTTACTAAAATGCCTAAATACTTACGAAATCAATAATATGTGTTCAATACTTTAAATACCTATCAAAGTTTTCATATGACATCGTGTTGTGTGTCCGTAATTCGTGAAGAAGTGTGAAATTTCCATTTACTACTGTGTTTTGTCCGCCATTGCTGTGTTTAAATCTCGTGGCGCGTGCGAGATGTGACGAAATCTCACATATAAAAGGTCAAGTGGCGCGAAATTCAATTGGTGTATTGTAAACACCCAGGCTGGCGGTTCGCTCACCAACTGGTATAAATACCATAGACTATAGTCTATACCATCGTATACAATCATATACCAACAATGTCACAAGAAGAGGTAGAGTCTTACCGTTATTGGTATTAAACAAATAAACGACTAAGTGGCGTAATGTTATAAATATATAAGTTCCTTATAGGAATCTCCATCTCCAGTGTTTATACCGTGTATAGTGTTTATAGATCTATCGTATTAGATCTACAAGTGCCTAATAATTATTATACCAACCGAAAAAGTGCCAAAGTGTGGTAAATCCATTTGTTTAGTGTTAAACCTATTTACGAGAATTAATCAGATGAAGATGTTGCATACCAATTATACCAATTATACCGAGTAGAGTTATACCAATTATACCATCTATACCAATTATACCAACTGGTATATAGTTATGCTATACCAAAAGCCCGGATACCTTTGTAAACCTTAGCATTATACCTTGTTATAGATCTAGTGTACAGTGCGTAATTTTAGTGTCTAATTTGTACAGTGTGCGGCTTAAGTATTTACCGGAGTTTATCTAATATAATTCGGACACTATCGTTGCTGAATGCTTGATGAACCTAATTTAAAGTGGTGTAAAAGAGTATTCCCAAAAAGTGATCTGTTTCAATGAGTGCCTTTCAATATATGAATATAAACTGGAATAGTGAAACTTTCATCTGTGTTTAAGTAGTTTAAACAAACTGTAAAGACGTGTAGTGATTAAACCAAGGTGCACAGCAAGAATATTGTGAACTGATATATATATAAATATATATATTAACATTTATAACTAATGTCATTTATGAATTACTGAGTTGTATATTGCATGTCATGTTATTTATAATAGTTTGCACTGTTAACATGGTTAATAAAAGTTCTGCTTAAGTTAATATCACCTCCGTTATATCTTATAAAGTTAACTGAATCTATCCATAATCTATGTTTGCCACCAGCCGGGCCCAGGCGAACTCGTGTAGCACCTCTTATAGAGCCACCTCGTAACCGCTCGACTAAGGGGTTCGCTACAATGATATGAAGGCTCCATCTGTGTATTAAAGAATCTTACATCCTCGTTAGTCTAAACGAAATATTTTTGTCTATGATTTCAATTAAATCTCAATTTGCGAATTCTGTGGTACTGTGAAACAGCTTCAAAGATTAGGTTGCTTAGCATGATATGCAAATGTATTTTCTTAAACAACTCTTATTTCGGCGATAATTATTAATAATCTTCATTCACTGACTGGTCAGTGCAGGTGAAATGTAAACATCATGTTAATTTCTGCTATCTTCGATTGATAAAGAAACACTATACTCGCGTATTCAGCCTGCAAAGAAGTTTACAACTGAATCTATTTTGAATGATATGGTTCTCATATTCCTACTCAAATTGATGGCTAAAATCACACAAATTTATTGGTGGCTCGTTTGACTATGGTATCGCATTAATATGCTTGTGTATTACTTACTGTTTGGCTTAATATTGTTTTTCTTCTTTATTTGAAAACATTATCATCAGATACAGACGAATGTTTCTCCGATCCATGTAAGTATGGCGCTACATGTGAAGATGAAGTAAATGGTTACAATTGTCAATGTGCTGCTGGATATGAAGGCTTTGACTGTGAAATAGGTATAAAATTTAGTAATATAACTCTTGAATAGGACTCTAAGCATGAGCATTCTGATGCATTGATTTTGATTGGGCGCAAGCGTCTTGTTTAATGTAAGCATAGTAAATTTCACTAAATACAATAATGCAGATGAAGTTACTATTATATTTGTCTATTTTAACACTGTCATTGCAACAATACAAATAATCCACCCCGGATACTTGTCAGCCCTGGATGTAATGATTCCAGGAGATAGCAACAAATACAATTTCAATGTGATTTCTAATATCTAACGTTATAGACGCAAGATGTTTCTTTTCTGACCCATATCAGGGTTACATGAATTGATATTAATGCCCACACGTTTACTTTGGCAGGCTCCAGAACGTTTAAAATGCCCTCATTTTACCTAATAATATTCTTAGTAAAAGTTCGTATCAAATATAATTCTTTTAGCAAAAATCTATGCTTTCTATTATTATCTGTTTATGATGTTGTCAATAGAGAGTTCTCCAAAGTGATCGACGCTTCGAAATTATCATTGATTAATTACTGACTGATAAATGAGAGTTAAATGTTTACATGTTAATATTTGCAATCTTCAGTTGATAAACAATAGCTATACCTGTGTTTTCTTCCTACGAATAAGTATCCGTCTGAATATATTTTGACTGGCAAGGATCTCATATCCCTACTTAAATACAGTGCCAGTTGCACAAATTCATAGGCGGCACTTTTCACTTTGGTATCTCGTTAATATGGGTGTATATCACTTTCTGATCGGCTTAATATATATTGTGTTAAACAAACATTATTATCAGATATAGACGAATGTATCTCCGACCCGTGCAAGAATGGCGCTACATGTGAAAATAAAGTGAATGGTTACGCCTGTCAATGTGCTGCTGGATATGAAGGCATGGACTGTGGAACTGGTATGAAATTTGTATTGTTTTTGCATAAAGGTCAATATTGGGTATTCCTTTTACCTGGACCTTTTAAATCTTTATGCTACCAGTTAGCACAAATCGTTTCATCATTCAGACTATTCGTTCAAAAGGACATAAATCTTTTAGAATTTGTCATATAGATAAGATATGATGCGTATAAATAACATGGTCCGTATTTTAAAGTGTTTCACTAAGTTCTACAGATACATAATTATATCTTATAATACTTCAAATATATATTTCAATGTTTATATACCTACGAACGTTCTGTTTGAAATATAGCTTGTAGTACACGATAAACAATTACGTAAACCTGCATTCTAATCCCATTGCAAAGGAAATATATTGAATTTAGATACTTCTTACTTTAGCTCTGATATCAAATAGGACGTCAAAAATGCTTATAAGTGGCCACCTTATGTTACATTGTCCATTTCAAACGGTTTTGTAGTCTCTCGTGCGAAGATAAGTGATCGTTGTTTACTAATATAACGATAGAATGTTAGCTCTTGATATGAGGATTACAAGTAGTAGGCACAAAAACAATTATACTGTAACTGATAGTCTGTCATATTATATCTAAGATGTAAGCTACAGCTTTCTTGGCCCTTATCAGGACTTATGAATTGATATTAATACTCACACATTTATTTTTGCACGTTTGAGTTGTTCAAAAGGCACTTCTTATTATTTTGCAATGATATTCTTTAGTAGAAGTTCGTATCAGATATCATTCATTCAGCAGATTTTTTTTCAAGAAATATACCGTAGCTGATTATCTGTTTATGGTGTTATCAACAAAGAGTTTTCCACATTGACTGACGCTTTGGAATTATCATCGATCAGTGGTAAAGCCGAAGCCTCATCATCTAAAGAATAAAATTAGCTTTAAATTTACATAATATTACACATGTATTAATGAACGTTTTTCGATCCATGCGAAAATTGCAGTATCTGTGTAGATAATGTCGCCGAGTACAATTCTATATGTTATGCTGGATACGGAGGCTCCATGTGTGAAATTGGTGAAGAATAATTCTTATAGCGTTATGTGAAAGTAGTTTCAATGCAAATTATATATTGATTTTATAATAGACACTATCGATTTGTACAAAAATATTTATACTGGCATCTTCTGCCTACAAAGAAGTCAACGTCTGAAT
This sequence comes from Mercenaria mercenaria, assembly GCF_021730395.1. Taxonomy (NCBI): domain Eukaryota; kingdom Metazoa; phylum Mollusca; class Bivalvia; order Venerida; family Veneridae; genus Mercenaria; species Mercenaria mercenaria. Next base: position 6,947 of record NW_026461474.1, on the reverse strand, counting down.
CTATTTTAACTGGCATGGTTCTCATAGTCCTACTAAGTGTATGGCCAATTGCACAAATTCTACGTTTGATTGTGTATCTCATTAATATGGGTGTATATCAATTACAGACCGGCTTAATATAGTTTTTGTTAAAACGTTAATTATTAGATACAGACGAATGTATCTCCGACCCGTGCAAGCATGGCGCTACATGTGAAGATCGAGTAAATGATTACAATTGTCAATGTGCTGCTGGATATGAAGGCACCGACTGTGGAATTGGTATGAAATTTAGTAATATAAATTAAAAAGGTATGTAAGCAAGAAGCATTCTGCTGACCTGGACTTCGACTAGGCGCAAGCGTCTACTTTGATGACAGCCTAGCAAATTCCAGATACACTTAATGCAACAATGCAGATGAAGGTTCTATCACATTTGTCTATTTCAACCATATTTTTGCATCAATGCAAATAAATCAACCCAAGATACCTCTCAGCTCCGGATGTAAGATATCCAAGAGATAGGCCGAGAAACAATTTTAATGTGATTGATAATCTTTATCGTTACATATTAGATGTAATCTACAGCTTTGCAGACCCATATCAGGGTTATATGAATTGATATTATAGCCCACACCTGTACTTTTGCACGTTGTAATTATCTAAAATGTCATTATCTAATTATTTGCTGAATAATATTCTTTAATAAAAGTTCATATCAGATATCATCCTTTCAACAGAAATCTATCAGGAAATATGCCTTCTTCTATTATCTGTTTATGGTGGTGTCAATAAAGAGTTTTCCAAAGTGACCGACGCTTCGAAATTATCATTGATCAATTACTGACTGATCAAGGCAAGTTAAATGTTAACTCGTTAATATCTGCAATCTGCAGTTGATAAATAATGGCTAAACTGGTGTCTTCTTCCTACAAATATGTTTCCATCTGAATCTATTTTGACTGGTATGGATCTCATATTCCTACACAAAAGCAGTGCCAATTGCACAAATTGATGGTCGGCACATTTTACTTTGGTATCTCATTAATATGGGTGTATATCACTTTCTGATTCGCCATATATAGTTTATGTTAAAGAAACATTATTATCAGATATAGACGAATGTATCTCCGACCCGTGCAAAAATGGCGCTACATGTGAAGATGAAGTGAATGGTTACGCATGCGAATGTGCTGCTGGATATGAAGGCATGGACTGTGGAATTGGTATGAAATTTGTTTTAGGTTTGCATAGAGCTCAATACTGGATATTCCTTTCCTGAACCTTCTACGTATTTATGCTACCAGATAACACTAGCCTTTGCAGCATTCAGACTATAAATCATTTCAGAATTTGTCCTATAGATAAGATGTAATGCGTATAAATAACATGCGTCGTGTTTTAAAGTGCTTTTATTTTACTAATTTCTACAGATACGTACCACGTTAATATTATGATACTTCACATATTTTTCAATGTTTAATATACCTACGAACGTTCTGTTTGATATATAGCTTGTATTACATGATAAACAATTACATAAAACTGCATTCTACTCCCATCGGATATGAATAATATCTAATTTAGAGACTTCTTACTTTAGTTCTGATGTTTAATAGGACCTCAAAACTTTTAAATGATGGCAAAATAACATTACATTTACCGTTGTTTCAAACGAATTTGTAGTCTCACTTTTCTAGCCTTATGGTCAAAATTTCTAATTTAGCGCTAGAATTATGTATATAAGCAATGAGAATCCTGCTGACATGGATTGTGATTTGATGCAATTTAACGTCTTGTTTGAGAAAAGCCTAGCAAAATCCTCTTCCGCTAAATACAATATTGCAGACGAAGGTACTGTTATAATTATAACCCTATTATTTGCAACAATACAAATATATGCACGCCAGATACATGTCAGCTCTAGATATGAGGCTTCCAAGAGGTAGGCACAAATAAAATTTCAATGTGATTGATTATCTTTAACGTTATATAATATAAGATGTAAACTACAGCTTTTCTGCCCATATCAGATTTTGATGAATTGATATTATTGCCCAAATGTGCTATTTTGCACGTTAAAATTGATAAGCCAAATCTCATTATCTGTTTATTGTGTTGTCATTAAAGAGTGTTCCTATTTGATTGTTGGTCGAAAATATCAATTGCATAGCCGATGCCTAGCCAATTAAAGAATAAACTTATATTTAATTTAACAGATATCAATGAATGTTCTTCCGATCCATGCAAAAATGGTGGTACCTGTGCAGATAATGTCGCCAAGTACAACTGCATTTGTTCTGCTGGATATGGAGGCTCCAGGTGTGAAATAGGTAAGAATCCATTTTCATAGAAACACTTTGAAAATACTTTTCAAATTTGTCAACAAAGTAAAATAACATTTGCTTTTATTATAGACACTACACACAAACGAACTATATTTACTTTTGCATAGTTTACGAATTTTCACAACATAAACCTCATTCTCATTAGTCTAGATAAACAATTTCCGGCTCGAATTGAATATGAATAACTATTTTCCAAATTCATCTGTACTGTTAAACAACTTGAATTCGTTGTTTTGTTAGAGGACAACTATGAGCTGTCATTGCTTTCTGTCCATTTCCTTAACTAATGCTTTATAAATGTTTCATTAATTTCTAAAGTACAATATATTTTAACTAATTGATCAAATTCATTGACGGCAGTTTTGACTTTGGTACCTCATTTATATGGGTGCATATCACTTACTAATCCACTTGAAATAATTGATATTGAACAAATTTAAAACTATCAGATTTAGACGAATGTGTCTCCGATCCGTGTAAGAATGGCGCTACATGTGAAGATAAAGAAAATGGTTACACTTGTCAATGTGCTGCTGGATATGAAGGCACAGACTGTATTATTGGTATGTTTCTTTTTTTTTTTACATTAAAACTGCATGACGTTTTAAATATCTGGGTCACGAATCATGGCTCATTTTCATATTCGTGATTTTCTCTTGAATTATAGTGATATTTCCAGCGTCCATGCGGAAAAGAGAATGTGCTTATTGCTTGTTATCTTAAAGATCACATAGACGACAAACAAAACGCAGAAACCTTTATGCTTGTATGTAAAGGGCACCGGCACAATAACAGAAGAAAAAGAAGAAAATGCAACTGTACATGTTATCCCTTCCCATAGATATACTATAAGAACCAAGGTCATGAACGGGAAAATACACTAACCCGTTTCAATCGCACATTTCTCATCTAAAACGTGCAGTTCGGTAAATGTGTACTATGGATATTGAACAAGTGGTAATTTATCTTCCATTGTGTACCGGTCACATTTCTTCAGTATTTCTTATCTTAGAAAAACAATGATTATTTTATAGTTTCATCAACGTTACAGAAAAAAACTTTGATGATCTTCCCTGGTGAAGTTCCGGTCTAGCTTACAAAACTTTTCTGACTGGTTGTTGCAAATATGTTGGTCAGTCGTTGTTTAACTACACGTGTTCGCTAAATGTGTATATGTAGCATAAACGTACAATGCGAATAAAATAAACAAAACAGATGTATACTAATGTATGACCTAAATTTCAAAATTATTTCAAATATGAATTTCATTCATCATTTTAAGCTTTGTTGCATAACTGTGACTATTTTGCATTCTGTTTTTGTTTGTTTACATTTCGCCTTACATGTGTACACTGCTGTGACATCTAGGCTGGATGTTCATTAGGGAAGTTCACGGAAGATTTCTCTGTAACTTTGACGAAAGCTTAAAATATGTGGAGTGTCTCTGTAATATGAAACATTGAGACAATGTACCTGGTGCACGATGGAAGATCAATTACCGCGTGTTCAATATGCTTGGTACCCATTCACTGAAATTCGCGTTTTAGGTAAGAAAAGTACGCTTGAAATAGGTTTGGGCATTTTCCCTTTCATGACAATGGTTCTTATATTATACCTACAAGTAGGTTATAACATGTACAGAGGCATTTTCTTTCTGGTCTTCTGCCAGTGATAAAGGGCGTTTGAAAAGGCACCTGGATTGTTCAATTGGAATTTACTACCTGAAGAATTATTATTCATACGCTGTTAAGTGAGGCATTCCTTATCGTTAATTCTGTTTGAAGAACTTCAGCATTTAATGGTTGTACACTGTATATTCATACATTTCATATTTTAAGAATAACAATGATATATATATTTTTTTTTCATTTATTTCTGCTGTTACCGTTAGACCCAGGCAGAATACGTGTAACTTATTACCTTATGAATGTATTGATTAACCTTATTTATCTATTGCAAGATATGCCATACAGCATAACTAATTAATATCAAAGTACTTATATAAGCAGTTATCATATACGCTTATCAGTTCTTTACTTTGGGGAAAAAGCTTTATTTTTTTTCCGAAAAGCGCTGAAAACGTTACAGAGTTATGGCATACCTGATCTTTAAAAAGTGATTTTTTCAACAGGTGATTTCATACGTTACCGACTCTACCATCAGAGTTATATGTCAACGGGTTATTCAGATCATTTGTCACAGACTCACTTATTTAGACATTACCATTATTGATCCCAGCCTTTTTCGAACAGGAAAAGAAGACACAAAAATGTCTTGCGTCTTTGCCTCACTTGTCTGTGTTTCTTTCATTCCGTCCTGCCACCCGTCAGTCCGTCCATATATCTTCGTTTCCGTTGCGTACATTTGTCATCCATTATGAAATATTGAATTTACGTGTGTTTAGTGTTTTAGATGATAAGCCATCCTGTAGCATAAAAGACTCCGAGACCAAGACCCCTATTTTTAAGGTCAATGTCACTCTGAGATCAAAGGAAAATAGAGTTTCTTTCGTGAAAGGCTCATTACAGTAACATAAATCAAAGGACTTTGAAATTTTAAGGCATAAATGTGCATTATAAGGGGACGAAGCCCTTAGTTCTAAGGTCAAGGTCACATTAGATGGTCAACTTTAACATGTATCTTTGTTTTATGTTCGGCCAGTAACACTGACATTTTGAAATTACTTAAAACAAGTGTTTTCCATAATAAGCCAATATACCGGGCTTAAGATCCAGAGTCAATGTTACATTTGGAGGTCAGAATTTAGCAGGGTATGTTTATCTTTGCCGTCTATTAAGGTATTTCAGTATCACTTGGCTCCAATGTGTCCCACAATAAAAAGACAAGTTATGCACAAAGCTAATCTAAGAGGTGAAGGTCACATTTACAAGCAAAATATTTCTAGTCATTTTTGTGTGTTCCATGACTACATTATGCTTGAATTAATATTCAAATTACTTGACACAAAAAATGCACCATAACAAAATCGTGTGTTGAATGCAAAACCTTGACCCCTGGCTCAAAAATGGATGTCGCACGTACAAACCTAAGGTCAGGTTTCTCAGGTGTGAAATTTTCATGTATAGATAAAATTTCATTTAGCTATACATACATATTCAACATAACATGATCCATGTATGAAGGCTCCATGTGTGAAAATGGTATAGATTAATTTTCATAGAGTTATTGTGAAAGTAGTTTCAAAGTCAATCAAAAATGCAAATTATCTATTCATTTTATCATTGACACTTTTGAAAAACGTTCAATATGAACTTTTTAAAAGCTTACGAACTTTCAGATTTTTTTCTTCATTCTCATTGGTCTAATGACGCATTTTCATCATAATCTAAAAAGAAAAATCTATTTTTAGTATTCATTGGTAATGTAAAACAGCCTAAATGCCTGGCTTGTTTAACATGGTATTAGTGGTAATAGATGATATTTCAAGCAAGTCTCTATTCGGCGACTTAGAAACTTTTACAACCACTGACTGATCAACGTAGGTTAAATATTAACTTGTTAATATCTGCAATTTCCAGTTGATAAACAATAGCTATACTGGTGCCTTTTTCCTATGAGGACGTATTCAACTGAATCTATCATCAAATTGACCGGCATGTATCTCACATCCCTACCACTACTTAAATGTTTAACCGATTGCACAAATTCTTAGGTGGCACTTTTTACTGTAGTATCTCAATTATACGGGTGTATATCACGTACTGATTGGCTTAATATATATTATGTTAAACAAACATTATTATCAGATATAGACGAATGTATCTCCGACGCGTGCAAGAATGGCGCTACATGTGAAGATGAAGTAAATGGCTACACCTGTCAATGTGCTGCCGGATACGAAGGCATGGACTGTGGAATTGGTATGAAATTTGTTTTAGGTTTGCATGGAGTTCAATACTGGATATTCCTTTTACCTGGACCTTTTAAATATTTTATGCTACCAGGTAGTACAAGTCGTTTCAAACGATTTTATAGTCTCTCTTGCGAAGATATGTGGTCGTTGTTTACTAATATAACGATAGAATAGGTATAGGGGGTTTACTGTTTACATGGATTTTGACTGCGGACAAGCTGGGTTCCAAGCCTAGCAAAATCCAGTTGCGCTTAATACATCATTGCAGATGACGGTACTTTTATCATAACCCTCTTATTTGCAACACGTACAAATGAATGCTCCCCAGATACATGTCAGCTCTGAATATAAGGATTGCAAGTTGTAGGCACAAATACAATTTTAATGTAATGATAATCTCTTATGTTATATCTAAGATGAAAACTACAGTTTTTTGTCCATGTTTTCAGGATTTATGAAATGATTTTGATACTCACACGTTTACGTTTTCACGTTTCAGTAGTTCAAAAGTTACTGATTTTTTAGCAGTGATATTCTTTAGTAAATGTTCGTATCAGATACCATTCTTTCAGCAGAAATCTATCAGGAAATATGGCGTATTTGATTATCTGTTTATTTTGTTTTCAATAAAGAGTTTTTCACATTGACTGACGCTTCGGAATTATCATTGATCAATTGCATAGCCTAAGCCTCACCATTTAAAGAATAAAATAAGATTTAATTTCACATATATCAATGAATGTTCC